>NC_090725.1:231571966-231581966 GCF_036898095.1 Palaemon carinicauda | reverse complement strand
ATCACAGTTAAGCCTCACTAAACAAGGTTTGTCACTCACTCTGTATTTTAACACATGAGAAGGGATAAACAATAGTTCTATTTTGTTCTTTCATTGAACTTTTATCATATAAGTTTCATTTCCATAACAGCACAAGTATTAGAATTTAAACTTTTCTCAAAGCTTTCATATGTTGATTATTATTAGCTTTACGGTGTACAGTAGACGTTAAAACTGATGCTACAAATTGCAAAATTCATAAGACGTACTTCTTTAGAAACTCGTGAGTTTGACACTCAGTGTATTCTATTCCAAATACTGTTATCCTCTTTAACTGATAATAAGTATCAGAGACTAACTATAGTCACAGAAGGTATTTATTCAGCATATGGCCAATGTTAGTTCAATAACTATTCATTAAAAGATAAGAAAAGAATTTCCCAGTAGAAACATCAGGAGTTCTACAAGTGTTAACGAGTGATCAACACTGAATGGCAGCAGGAATGACGCATTAGCATTGGCCTAATGTGATTTGTAAATTAACCTTCTACTTTTACAGCAAATACATCTTAAGTTATGATTTCTTTTGATAAAACACAAACAGGTTTGGCAACTGAAATTGAAATATAAATAAGTCACAAGTTGGTGTGAAAAGAAAAACGAAATCAAAGTTATATGGACATTTAGCATAGGCTACATGGTTGGGCCTACTTCAATAATCAATGAAATATATTTTCCAGCTTTGTATTTAAAAAGATAATTCAGCTGCTTGGATATCTGCATGGTAAAAGCATAATTTTCCATTAATTAGGTATCATTTTCATGAGCTTTATAAATACGTGCTCCGTTGACGTGATTGACAATTGTATTCATAACAGCCTTGTCGTCCAGGAGTAGTTATAAAACTCATCCTTTCTGTATCATCCGGATTGACTAGCCCGCCAAATCACCAGACCTCAATACCATAGAGAATCTATGGGCCATTATGACATGTTTAAAGACTGGGACGGCACTGCCCTCGAATATATATATATATATATATATATATATATATATATATATATATATATATATATATATATATATATATATATATATATATAATATATATATATATATATATATATATATATATATATATATATATAAATATATATATATATATATATATATATATAAATATATATATATATATATATATATATATATATATATATATATATATATATATATATATGTGTGTGTGTGTGTGTGTGTGTGTGTGTAAAAATATATAATTTTTGGGATCGATTATGTAATGTATATCTATGTAACTTTTTTATAAAATCACGATTATTTTTTATAAGTTTCATGAAACAGCGCTGTCTTCTCAAAGTTATAGACTTAAAGAGATTGCCAAGTCATGTTAACATAACTTTAGTATTTCCTACAGAAAATAATTACTCGTATGATATACAGATTAGCAACACTAAGATTCAATTACGATATTTTAACGTATTCCAAACAACCAAGTTGAAATTTTGTGGTAAACGACCCGTATATTCATAAATCTCATGATAATGAAACCTCATTTATGGCAAATCCTGTTTTCAGCCATGCAGATATGCAAACAGCGCAATTATTTTTTTTCAGTAACAAGCTGGAAAATATATTCCCTTGATTATTTAAATAGGCCTAATCATATAGCCAATGCTTAACGAGCATATTGCATAGATTTTTTTACACTAATTTGTGTCTTTTTTATATTTCATTATTCAGATACTAAATTTCTTTGTTTTATCTAAATAAATCACAACTTTCGATGTAACACTATAAAATTAGAGAGTTAATTTAGAAATCACATTAGGCTAATGCTTATGCAGTCCTTCCTGCTTCCATTCAATGTTGAATACTAGTTAACACACATAGAGCCCCAGAAGTTTCAACTGGGAATTTTTTTTTACTTAATAAACAATTATTGAACAAACATTGACCATTCACTGATGAAATCCCTTGTGATTCTAGAGCTAACCACTAATACTTATAATCAGATAAAGAGGATGATAATAATTGGAATAAAATATACTAACTGGCATTCCCACGAGAGTTTCTACAGCAGATTCATAACTAACGTTTCAGTGTCAAAAATCACTATGTTCGTCTGGTGGTTGCGACTATGGCTGATGTTGGGGCACCTGGGGTCAAGCCCCTACCCTGGTAGGCACTGGCTGGCAATGCGGTTGTTAGGGGAAAGTCCTTCCCCTAGGACACGGCTGAAGATTCATCGGTTGGGTAGATAATGTTACGTTTGTGTCGTAGGTCAAAACTGAAGCCAAAGCTGAAGTTGAGCCTGAACGGTTGGGTCTTAGAGGCAAAATTCAAGGCTACCAATTATACTCAACTTCTCTGTTTAATCTAAGTGCATTCGTGGTTAATTATGTTCAAGGTTACAGAGATTTTCCCTTTAAATTCTATTGATACTAGCAGTTTTATGCATCTTCACTAATATAATTATTAATACACTATGATACTAAATATTTGTTTCCACATTGCTCGAAGTATACATGGTTATCTTGTGTTGAGCGCAAATTTCCAATTGTTTCGCCTCTATAGTTTGAAGTAATTACTATACTTTGAAATAATTACTATTGCCGTAAATTTTTCTTATCATTATTATAAATATTATATATACGATATTTGTGAATCATATGTTAGCTTTATTTTGCTTGATAGAGCTTTCATTGCAGAAAAAAATAAGTTTTTGATCTCTGTGTTGTAGGTGCCAGTTAGTGAATTTAGAACGAAATACTCAGACATTTGTTGCATCACCTTTAACGCCTACTGTACTAGCACTCATCTCTAAAACTATTGATTTTCATCATCTAAATAAATCGATATTTATTATAATAATCGAAACTCACCACAACTCTTCTCGATAAGCCTTGGAAAGAAAATCAAAATACCTACGGGGCTATAATTGGTCTACACAGCCATTTGTGTTCTATGTAATATTCAACCTGTAACTATCATGGCTCTCAAGAGGGTTTTGGTTTCTCAAGTGTTTGGGGGTACCTAGGCTCTTCTACCTTAGTACTTGATAGTCTAAAGTCTGGTGTGTGAACAACTTTCTTAGGGATAAACAAGAGCTATATATCAACCTTGAAAGTTAAGTTTTTATTTCATCAACAAATTTTTTCAGTATTCGAGTTTAGGCGAGCAAGGCAGGAAAACCATATGTCTAGCATGTAAACGGTTCAAAACATTGGGTCATATTTTTCTTTAACTGTCAATTATATGCCCCGACTGAAACAGTTTGATTCTTCATTTGATTTTAGATTTTTTAAAGAATTGGCTATAGTTTAAGCATCAATAATCTATGCATGCTTCCTAGTGCCTAAATCGTGGAAGTTTCTGACCTTAATACAGTTGATGTGATGTGGTAGTGAGAAGAATATCACAGGATCTGGTATGCTACCAACAGTAAACTTACAGTCACACTCTACATAACTCAACAGCAAGAAAGTCCTTTGGTTAGTTCGTGACCATCCTTAGTATATACATGGAGTCGTCCTTCAACATAATGGATCTTGGCAATAAGCAAATTCAACTAAGTTCGATAGAAATACAAATTATGTTTCGTACCTAGAAAAAATATTACGAAAAATATCCAATCAATATCAAGTACTGAAATATCTAAACCTGAACACGTGGGTTTTGGTTTGTTAGGGTGACTTTCCCACAGGGCTAAGTTACAGTGTATTTCTTTTCCCGTTTATTTTGTGCATCATAAGTATAAAGAAGGTGGTCACTTTTCTCTGCATCTAAATGAAATCCTTAACTAGTGATTTAAGAAAGTAAATCGGTGTACTAATCTTTTCTTGTGCATTACAAATTCTGAAATCCAAAATTAAAACACTGTGGTGTACTGACAAGAATTACTGAATCTATGTACAAAAATAAATTTAAGAAACCAAAGACATCATCTTTTTATCTGTACACGGAAAATTCCAAGTTGAAAAATTGCCAGCCGGAACATGTCAGTCGGAAAATTGCCAGTGGGGAAAACTGCCAATGAGAAAATTGCAAGTGCGGAAGACTGCCAGTCTGAAAATTGCCAATGGGGAAAATTACCATTGAGAAAATTAGTAGTGGGAAAGATTGCCAGTCTGAAAATTGCCTATGGGGAAAATTGCCATTGAGAAAATTGCTGGTGCGGAATATTGTGATACTTTTTTCCTTTAAAATCATAAAATAAGAAATGGTAGTTTTAGTCTAAATGAACATTTATAAATATATAAAAAAAATTATCTTTGGTTTAAATGAGCAATACACAAAGAGATATGGTAGTCTTTGTCATAATGAACGATTATAAAAAAAAATTTATGATGTTTCTTTAGAACAAATTCAGAAAAAAATAGAAAGCCTGAAGGATTAAAATAAAAATTTCATAGATTAACACATATATATATATATATATATATATATATATATATATATATATATATATATATATTATATACATATATATATATATATATATATATACATATATACATATATACATACATATATATATATATATATATATATATATATATATATATATATGTGTGTGTGTGTGTGTGTGTGTGTGTGTGTGGGTGTGTGTAAGTGTGTGAGTGTGTGTAACTAAAATGAAAGGGATAATTTACAAATAAAGAAACAATAAAATAGCAAATATTTTTAAAACAAGTTAAAATCAAAAGCAGTAGATTAAAGAAATTTAATTTTATCGACTGCGTCATATAGCTCATCAGCCCTCCAAAGTTTATCATAAATTTTTGTTGTACTTTTTTGAATAAACCATGTATTATTTTTGTTTGCGCTAAAAATTCCTCCTTGAAAAAAATTATATACATTCCCATATATTTGTATGACATTGGGCGACATTTTTGGAAAAGCATTGTTGAATCCTTCAATGGCATTGTTGGTCTGAGACATGCAACGCTCCACACTGGAATGAATCAGGAACAATGGCACTGACCTTTTCCCATTGTTACCCCTTCCCTTCATAAAATCAATGTAAGTTCATTCAAAATGAGATAGAAATTCTTCAAGAATACCTTCATCTTCTGATAGCTCTTCAAAGTCTGTAACTACAGCATCACACGGGAGAAAAGTCAGGCCAAAAAAGCATCGCGCCTTTAAACTAAAGCTGCTTTCAATGTAGTATTGAGTTTTAAAACTTTTGCAGAGTGCCTGGCTGATGTGGAAAAACATTTAGGGTCAGTTTGGGGATATAGGCCTACACTCATTAGTTCATTTATCGAAGCTTTTTCAAAATCACTCATTACCATGTGGCGGTCAAGCTGTATTAAATTCTTGATTATGTTGAACATGTTTTCGCGTATGTTAGGAAGAAGTACAAAAACGTGGAAAGTTAGAATTCTAAACCTGCACATGAATGGTAAATAGATGATAAACACATCAGGTGGCACCTTGAATGTTCCTTCCATAGAATAATTTTTTATTTTATTTCTTATATTCCAAATTCCATCATTTGTGAAAAATAATAATACTTGATTTTCCTCATTAGCTCCAGTATCATACCGGAGGATTATCTCACTGTAATCAAAATTTTAAAATTCTGTGGAATTATAAAACCTGTCCTTGCAGATGGAAGTACACAATGATTACTGTTTCCGATGTCTAACATTTCTACTTATGTGTTGCACATTTCTCAGCTTAGAACGTGCATATTCATCTAAAGATCATAAACAATTTACAACCAAAGAAAGAATAGATAGATTCGAAGTCAAAAGGACTTCTTTCAGCTCTTGGTGGAACTGTGATTGTGTGCTTTAACAATTTTTTTAATTTTGTGATTACATTTTGTTTGCTTCAGTAAATTCACAGTAGACTTTTGTTCATTATTTGTTTAGATCATTTTCATCATACATGAAATGTAGTTCCTCAACTAGAATATCCTTATTATGTCCACTCGTTATAACAGTCTCTATAGGTATATACAGAAAATGATAAAAAAAAAAAAATAGTATAGATCTTTCGCACCAATTCACACTTCTAAGTTTTTTTCTTATTCAAGTAACTCGTGCAAATTCTAGTTCAAATAATAGAATAGGTAAATATAATAAAAAATATAATCTTGAAAGTTTAACACGCAATTATAAACCGATACGTGGTATTTTGGTCCAAATAAGCATATAAAAACTAAGGAAATGGCAGTTTTGGTCCAAAATTACTAACCTGTAAATTTGTCAATGGCAATATTTCGCACTGGCAATTTTCCAATGGGGATTGTTTCTAGTACCCTTTTTACATCTTTGGAGCACGTGTTCCAAATTTCTAAGATTTACTGGTTAAATAAAGTGGCAGGTCACTCGCTTTCTTGTTTGCTAAATATTTTAGAATATATAAAATACATACCAAAATATACTGACAGTGATTGTTGCTCTATGAAAATATTTTTTTTTCATAAAAGTGAAGGAATAATCTTTGTTTATTCAAAAATTCTATGAACTGATAAAACAAATATATAGTGAAAAAATAAATGTTTTTACTGTTTTAGTGAGTTAAATATTTTCATCAGCATGATGCCTTCTACTATTAATAAAAAAAAAAAAGTGAAAGATGAAGCGTTAAAATCTTAGCAAGAAGTTAGACCTTATTGCTGATGAGGAAAAATACTATCTGTTGCATACTTGTGTGGACACTGGCTGTAGCAAGCAAACGAGTGACTTTAGGCGTGCCAAAAATCCATTACGCGGTTTTGCAAAAACAATAAATATATATATAAACACACACACACACACACATATATATATATATATATATATATATATATATATATATATATATATATATATATCAGAACAGGGTATTTTCATGGTATTTTCATTAAAGGATGCTATCACCTAAAAACCTTTAAAATACGAGCCTGACCCACAGGTGAAAGTATGATCCATAATCCTTGATTGTGCCAGCAGCCTACCAATGCGAGAGGACCTCTCGAAATGGTTTCTGCATCTGGTTCGTAGACACCCCAAAGACCATTATCCTTATGGGTATGTGTGCTTCATTCCATGGACTAAGTGTCCTCTACATTTCTAAGAGGCTGTAGCAGTCTATGATTTTCAACAGTGTTGGTAGTCCTGGAGAAAGAAGACTTTGAAGGTGACGATGATACTTGTGGAACATACGATTAAAAATCTTCAACAGTACAACTTACTATCTGTTATATCTAATTGGACTGTGCCATGGAAGTTTGAGGAGCCATCATTTCAGCAATTGTATGCGAGAGGCTGTTTGATGAATTTGAGGATGTTGATGAGCAAGACTTGATTGTGCAGCAAACCGATTCCTTTGCCACTTACTGTAAAATTGGTGGTCCAATGACAAAGGAGACCATCGAGTAGTGGCTTGAGAAGGATTATGGAGATCTAGCCACTTGTTTCTCAATAAAGATTAAATCAACCACAATTTTCCTCATAAACCTGATGATCTTTAGGTAGCTATAAGATCCTCCACAAAATTATCAGAACTTGATAGATTGTTTGATTCTTTGATGAGTAGTATGTGAGTCCTTTAAATCAGGAAGCCCTAATATTTTTTAATATTGCCTTGTAAAATTTTATCAACAAGATCGATAGTTACAAGCTGTTTGCCGTGAGCTGAAGTGTAAGACGTCCAGCATATAAGTAGAAGTATTTAGTCGACGGAGGCAGCAAACTTTCAGTGGTCATCATCTTTCAAACGGGAAATAGTTTCGGCATTTTTTTTTTATTAGATTTTGACCATCCATATTCAAGTAGATAAGCTTAGTTTTCCTCGTATATTTACCCTTCATCCTAACAAAACAGAGGAAACTTATAAAAAAAAAAAATTTAAACAATTCCAAAACTTCACAACTATATTAAGTGACTTTGAAAAAAAAGGATTAATAGTCGCAATTTTTTCTAAACAATGATGCCAAGAAAATTACAGGAAAATTGTTTTTTTGGGGTTTTAGGTTCGATACCACAATGATGACAGATTTTGTCTTAAGATAAGTTGTTTCTCTGCACTTGCTTTTTTTACCAATTGGAGATGTGCCTACACTCTACAGGTTTTGAGGAACTTTCAGCTGATGATATCCCTGAAGAATTTCTCTCGTATTTTGAGGTAAATTACATTGGAGTCGGGAGAAGACGAGATGGAAATCACATTAGAGCTACTCCATTATTTCAAATTTCCATTAGGAATATGAACTTAAGATAGGTCTACGACTCGAACAACCCGTCTCAAAGGACTTTACAGTGTGCTATAAAATATTACTGAACACCCTCACCCCAACATTTGGAAACCCACAGAACGCCTCATGAAGAAGAAAGTTTTATCACAAGCAAAAGGGATTCAGATTGAAAGATGAGATTAGAGATATACTACCACTAAGTATACGAACATAAACAATCATTTATAGCAGATAGTCAGACGCTATAATCCTAGTGAAAAAACTACCTTTCTACGTTTCATTGCTTATAACCTACACTTTTCTTTAGTTCTATAAGGAGACTGAAACATGTTTTATTACCACTATATTTTTTAGAGGGGGTGGAATTAAAAGTGTTTTATTGATATAAAAGGTTTTTTACATAAATTGTGATATTTTTGCTTTTCTTTTTTTTTCTAAATTATGTACCTAAATTATAATAAAAATATGAGTAAACTGTAATTCTGAAAGAAACTATCAGAACACAAGTCCACATACCGTACCTATAATGTAATTTCTAACTGTTTCCTTCATTTTATCTATTATATTTTCGAACCAACGCTAATTGTTCGGGTGACAAATGTTAACCTGGCAATTGCCCCTACTGACACTTTTCCCCACGGAAGTTATCCGGATGAAATTGTCAGCCTGGAAATTATCTGCACACGACGTGTTGGCTTTGGTGTGTCATCTATGGGGGTCAAAAAGCCATACGAGGCAACACTACCGGGTGCTCATTACTTATAGGATTTTGATACATATTAGAAAGTCACACTGTTAAGCTGAAACATCATTTATCTTTTTCAAAGTTCAAATATTTTAATTTTCAAAACAAGGATAAGTATTTCCCATTTGCCTAACCTAAGCACTGACTCTTCCAAAGCCCAGACTCACTGCAGAAGTCCAAGAACTGTTTCTTGTTGTCCTTGTAGCGATAGATCTACATGTCTGCTGGCTTTGTTTAACCGGGACTATCTATGATTACCTTCCCTGATACATATTGCCCAAATTATTCCTAACAGTTTTTTCATAATGGCATGTCTTTCAGCTAAGGATATAAATCATTTTCATCTTTCATGAAGAAAGCCTTAGTGGGGTAGGGGATCGCCTCTGATATGCCTTTATAAAGGAATTATTGCATAGATAACTTCTTAGACTGGGAAAAGGCATCAATGGTCCCCATAGCGTGTGAAACTGGAGTGCGCAACTTATTATAAACTGGAGTGCGCAACTTATTATGTGAGCAGAATCCAGAGCCTCAGCAAAAACCTACGATTGGAAGGTAGGGTTTCTGGATTCCTGAAACTGACTGAGCTGAAATCTTTTAATCAAATGAAATAGAAGAATAAGAGCCAGACTTTTCTAATAACCAGAGTGATTTTCTTGTTATGGTTGTCCTAACAGCTCTTGTTTCTTGACAAGATTTAAAAAGTTCTCAGAGACAAATTTGCTGAAGCTCTGTTGAACTCCTTTTGGGCTGCTTTTCATGGGTTTCTACTTGCAACACATTATCCTTAACCTAAACTGATGCTGGTACAACAAAAATTATCCAGTACAGGTAATCTTCACATGTGATTACAAAAGAACTAAGGAGGCTCTGTGCAAGTCTATATTCATTGCACAGATTTGTTATATTTTCCAAATTTGTAAATATCATGCCAAAATAGGGACGTTCTTGGTGTTTTCCTTCCTTTTCAACATCTAGAACAGGTCAACCATGCCTTCCGAGTAATAATTGAATTAATGCATAATGAACCACTTGACTTACAGAGCTTATTAATACCATGCTCATGC
>NC_090725.1:231544466-231566966 GCF_036898095.1 Palaemon carinicauda | reverse complement strand
AATTTCATCACTATTGTTGTTGTTGTTGCCATTAATAGCTAAGCTACAACCCTATTCAGAAAAGTAAGATACTATACTCCCAAGGTTTCCAACAAGGATAAATAACCCAGATACGAAAGGAAATAGCGAAGTAAATAAACTGCAATGGAAGTAATGGACAACTGAAATAAAATATTTATAAAAAAAGTTAAAACATTAAAATAGATCTTTCATATATAAACTATAAAACTCCAAAAAACAACCGAGGAAGAGAAATTATATAGAACAGTGTATCTCAAGAAAACTCTACCCCAAGAGAGTGAAGACCGTGGTACAAAGGCTATGGCACTACCCAAGACTTGAGAACAATTGTTTGCTTTTGGAGTGTCCTTCTCCTACCATAGCTAAAGAGCCCTTTTCTATCATTACCAAGAGGAAAGTAGCCACTGAACAATTACAGTGCAGTACTTAACTCCTTAATTGAAAAAGAGCTATTTGGTAATCTCAGTGTTGCCAGGTATATGTGGACAGAGGAGAATGTGAAAGAATATGACAGACTATTCAGTGTATGTATAGCCAAGACACAATGAACCGTAAACAGAAAGAGGGATCCAGTGTAGTACTGTCTGGCCGGTCAAAGGACTCAATAACTCTCTACCGGTAGTATCTCAACGGGTGATTGGTGCCCTGGCAAACCTGCTACCATATGGGATATTGAATAGACACAAGTAAAACTTTGAACATGAATATCAAAATTATAATTTGACATTATTCATATTCACAGTAGAGGTAACATAAGATGTGAACTGAGAGAGAGAGAGAGAGAGAGAGAGAGAGAGAGAGAGAGAGAGAGAGAGAGAGAGAGAGAGAGAAAAAAAAATTAAAGGATATGCATAAAACTTGTATAATAAAGTAAATAGTGGAAATATATTGGAGGAAACGGAATCCTGTAAAAAAAAAAAAAAAAAAAAAAAAAAAAGAAGTGTGATTTGAATATATCCTCAAACTTTTTTGCTGGAACTCATCACACAAATCATCGGTCTGTATAAATCTACAAAATTGTCGGGCATTACATCTCTTAAAGGATTAACAAAGTCCAAACATGAATTCAGAGAGTTGAAGTAAATAAGTTCCTTAAAAATGTTTGTAATTGGGAAAATTTTAAAAATTCGGTATGAATTAAAGAAACGTAAAGATAATTCATGTCAGTTCGGCAGTTTTTAAGATACCCTGCAGATCTGCGACATAATCATATTCAAACACTCGTGAAAGTGGGAGATGAGTCCCGAAAGATCCTCTCTCTCTCTCCTCTCTCTCTCTCTCTCTCTCTCTCTCTCTCTCTCTCTCTCTCTCTCTCTCTCTCTCTCTCTCTCTACAAAAGCTAACATTAGATTAAGAAATCAAAAAACCACATTTGAAAATGTAATGAACGTTTGATTGAAATATTTATGCTCGAATTTATTTCAAAGCCATGCTTGCACATGAGTGTACATGTGTCAGGTTGTACATTCGATGTTCATGAGTTACAGCTGAAGAATAAGACGTTGAGAAAGTAGATTGTGTTCCGGTTTGCAGTACAGGATTGAGAATACAAATACGTTTTTATAATAATGTTTGTGAAAACAATATAGGAGTCCATGAAGACTGCAAAACATTTTCAAATATTTAATAATGATACACTAGGCAGCTGTATGTTTGAATAGTAGGGATTACAATTGAAATATAAATTTTATATGATGTTTATGATTTGATGTAGTAGATTTTCTATTTTTCCCTTCAAATATTGATAGATGTGCTAATATGAGTTTTTATACTTTTTTTAGATGGTAAAATATCTCATATGCTGAGTTACGTTGGTACTAACATAAGCCTTTTTTTTTTTGTCAGAAGACAGAAAATCACATCCTTATCAAGCAGAAATATAGCTAATACTAATTAATATGTGATTAAACGATGTTAATATGTTTCTTGAGTAAAACAAAAAAAAATCATAATGTAAACTGTAGCCTACCCCCCATGAAAAGCTAGTCGTTAATAGATCAAAAACTACCAGCAAAGAAAAGACATTAAAAATTCTATATGGCTTCATCAATACCCTAAATGTTTACGCACAAGTTTAAGAAATATAATTAATACCTTAAAACGTCATAATCCTAACCAATACTTTGCATGGAGATAAATATTGCAATACTACCTTCAGGGGTCGTGCTCCAATGTAATTGTTTACATACAACAGTTTACAGTAGTTATATAAATACTATTACGTATTTCCTAAAAATTCCAACCGTTCTACTATTGCCATAGTTTCTTGTCTTGTATATATCTCTTTTCAAATAGAAGCGCATCTATTTTGTGAAAATTCGCTCCATGAATAAAGGGTCTTTAACCGATTCAGTGAAAATAAAGAGAACTTTACAAAGAACATAATACCACTTTATTGTACTACAAATACACCACATGTTTCATAATATAACAAAGGACAATCGCTATAGAAAATATTAAAATGATACCAATTCTCCCATCTATTCCAAGTGACGGAAAAGAAAATTTCGGAAAAGAACATTTCGACCAAGTAAACAACAAAACTTATTCTCTCGTAACGAAGGAGGAAAATATAGTCGAGAGCTATTAAAAGTTTGGCAGCAGTTCCATCTCTCGCTAGGATGTCCAGGTAGCCGAAGAAAGGAACTACATATCATTTAATGGCGAAGTTGGAAATGAAGTTAGGGAGGCGCCAATGGAATAAACGCCCCGTAATATCATCATGCTAGCTACAGACATCATCAAAAAGTCTTCGATGGCTGCTGGAAGAATATATATATATATATATATATATATATATATATATATATATATATATATATATATATATATAAATACATTATATACTGTATGTGTGTGTACCATATATATACATATATATATATATGTACATATATATATATATATATATATATATATATGTATATAAATATATACAAATATATATATATATATATATATATATATATATATAAAATACACATTTATAATATATACATTTATATACACATACATACATCATAATATATATATATATATATATATATATATATATATATATATATATATATATATATATGTATATATATATATATATATATATATATATATATATATATATATATATATATGTATGTATATATATATATATATATATATATATATATATATATATATATATATATATATATATATACTGTATGTATATATATATATATATACATATATATACATACATTAGAGTAGCTCGGAATTTCCGAAACCTTATTCGATTCCTGATTATCGCTTATAAATCTAATCATCAGTAAATGGGAACTTTTAATATGCAGGGAGCAAGTTAAAAGGACGCAGGCATATAAATTACATCCTAGAAGACTTTATGGAATACCAGAAAACTGAATTATGTAAGCCCCCACCCCTTTCAAGAAGAGGATGCATGGAGAAATATACATAGGAGTGGCAGCTCAATTATTTCGTATTGCATTTTCACTTAGTTTGATAGATTTTAATAAAACATGACACTACCATCCATTTGAGTGCCGGAAGGAGCAGTGGCAGTGGGTGTAATGGCCGAGAGGTTTGGTACCCAGACTGAATTTCTTGGACCGAGTCTGTTTCAAACTATAGTCAACAATTTGGGTCATTTTTCACGGGGAGCAAATGTATCACTTAAACTCCTACTATTTCAAAGTGGTTTAAATCAATTTTGGAGTGTGATCTTTACTGGTAAAGAAACCGTGTTTTTAAAGATTAAGATACATAAAAGGGAATCCTGGGTTCTGCTTCGAAGCCTTGTGGGCTCCAATGGAAATTGTGAGCAATATATAAATTCTGAAAGAAACCTATTGTAAATTTCATGAACCTGTTGGAATAAAAATGAAGGGGGATTCAATTAGTTCCTTAAAGCGGGTCATACATTATCCAACTTGGTTGGACAACAATGTTGGGCAACATCTTCTGCTCTAGAGCATATACTGTGAGACCAAGTCGTCCAACATTAGTTATAGATGTCGATCTGTAGTGTATAACATACTGATGGTGCAGTCTCATGGCAGTGGAAAATGTTAGGATTACAACAACCTTCTGCACGGGTTGAACAGCAATAAGATAATAAAAAACTGATAAAGTTTATTATCATTAAGTAATATACATTATAAAAATGTATTAACTGAATATTATATTTTTAGTAACATTTCCTTCAAACGATGAAAAATGAAAATAAACTATTGTACCAAATGAATGTATCTTTATCCTTGAAGTTTAATCTAGGTATTCTACAACTAGTTAAGGAGTAATTTGGGTCTTGAAGAAGTTCAGTTATAGTATATTGACTTCCTTGGCTTATGTCAGTTGAGATATTATCATTGGATAGATGATAAGTGCATGCAGGTTGGGTTGAAAATGTCAACGGGGTTGATGCTCGAGTACTTGACCTACTGGACGATAGTGACACAGAATCCAATGTTAACTGGTTCAATTGGCCCATGATAAGAATCTCATCAATAGCTTTTTTCGCATACAACTTTTGTCTCTCGTTCAGCTTTCTGTAGGATACAGCCTAGCTATCCGCGTAAGTTGCGGCTTCGTCCTTCATGAGTTTCTGCTCTTTTATGAAATCTAAATGTTCGACAGCTTTTTGCAAATAGTGATCTTTAGTTGTATCATGAGTAGCCCGCATTTTTCTCTTGGTACCTACAGTATTTCAAATTCCCTGGTCATAGCTCTCATCCAAATTACTATCTCCAGGGATCTGGATTTCTTTATCTAAAAAATCATGCAACAAATCGAAATACCATAAACTTGGTTCGTACATGTCATCATTGCCCGCACCAGACTTTTCAGACTTTTCCTTATTTAATTCCCTCCTATAACAAGTTCAAATATTTTTTTTTAAACCATCTAGAGTGGCATTGCTATTTCCTTCAAGTTATTCAACAGTACTTCCCATGCTTTATTTCGTTTGTTTTTATCTTTATATTCTTCGATTTTCACTTTCCAAATCGCAGGTAAACTTCTGTATGTATCAATAAAACTTCTCCACTATTCAGTGTCATTTATATTTGCCATCACGTCTATTTAACACTTTTATAAAACAGCTATTTCCAAAAGAACGTCCCTTTAAAGCAAGAACTACACGCTATCAAACTAGGCTTCTAACTGATGTTGGTTGTGATGTTGTACAACTTGCCCATACACTGTCAAAAAGGTTGTACAACATGAGGCCACGCCCCCTTAAAATCAAAGCTGCTTTGATTCTCTCCAACCGAACCAACCAACCAAAATCCTGTTGTACAACCTGCCCATACACTGTCTAACATTTCATACAACCCAACCAAGTTGTACAACAAGTTGTATAATGTATGGCCCGCTTAAGGGTCAGTTGTACGACCGGTCAGTGCATGTTGGACAAACATCGTTACCCGAACAATGAGCATAAAGAATACTTCAGAATACAGAACCACCTCTGTACTGCTAAGTTCGTAGTTCGGGCAAGGAACGACGACACTAGCAGGTAAAAGATTCAAGACTTAGCTTGTTTACCGTAGGACTGTAAGACATTTGACTGTTAAAGTTTTGGTCTTGTTCTTTATAAAATGTTATCTACATTGTTGTAAACGGTTGTATCGTCTCTAAATAAAAGTTTTGGGATCGTGCATTACAATTTCCAAAGTTTGATTCATAGCTATCTTGTAGTTTATGTAAAATTGTTTCCTGGGTTTCCATGCAGGCTACTCTAAAAGTGTAGCACTTGTAGTTTTTCAATACCATTTCTTCATTTTAATTTTAATCTTACAGAACACTATGACGATGTTATCGAACTGCACTGGACTGGAACAAACTTTCTTCTGAGCCTAAGTTCGACTGAGTTGAATATCTGTTATGTAAACAGGTTTTCAACTTTGCCCGCCAGTCTCTGCTAATTGAACGAGTAAAGATACGATTGGGTTAAACCCCCTATCACACCATACAGATACCGTGGACGGCTGTGTAAAGAATACCGACATAACAGCATGGATACAAGACGGGTACAAAAAACCTTGCACTTGTTAAGTCTGCAAGAGTGGGAGAAAATAAAAGAAAAACGCAGAGCTTAATGTCTACATATTCTTCGGCGGAGAGAGTACGATTGCTGCGGATAGAGTATGGATCGTGGCGAAGGCAGCATGAAGAGATTACAGAAGAGGCGCACTGCTCATCCACGTGGATTGGCCAGTCCACTGGAGTATGCAATCACCTTTAAAATTCGGCTGCGGATGCCAGTGGCTTATGGCAGATGGGGCGGTCATCCACAAGGTTGCCACGAACACACACTAGGATGCCACGGACAGTACGGATCCCTTGTTAATCTCGCCGGGTGCTCTATCCGCAACCATCCTCGGTATCCGTGCATAGATGTGATAAGGGTATAAGCTAAATCTGGTAGGACTGTCTTATTCGAGATCTAAGCCTTTGGTTTTTTACTTATGACGTCATCATTGCTCATTCCTGCCACCCATCATGGTGCATGTTTGCCCAATGGGCAATCCCCATTCGTGTGGACTGGCAAACAAAAAATTTTAAAATATAAATTAGAGACTGGCAGCCAGTTAATACGCTCTACGGTATGTAGGTAATGGGATAGTTGTGAAAATGATGGCGAATAGAATCAAGAAGAAAATTGAAGACGTTTGTATAACAAGACTATTTTTTCTGTGCCCGAAGAATTTATAAGTAACATTCAACTTGGTACACTCAGAAAAATATACCAGCAATACTGATATCTGGATTATTCAAAAAGCATTTTAAAGGGTTGATTTAATTTTTGTATTTTGTCAGTTATGTTACTGAATAGCCATAACTATGAGAAAGCAAAAAAATATCATTGAAAATTATAGTAAAACGTTTTGTGAGTTGTGTGGATAAACTATAAATTCATTATTATCAGCTTTTGGTGTTGTTAATTGGTATATGTCTGAATTTCCCTTGCCGGAAACCAATGGCAAATCGACTGAAAATCTCTACTAAATTTTTTATGGAACAAAAACTATCCCCCATTAAGTAGAGACAGACGAAGAAGTGTGTTGATTAATGTTAATGATTAAAGCAAAGGCAATATTTTTAATAATTTAACTACAAAAGTTTAACTATGATTTTTTTAATATTTTGACAAAAGGAATAACAGGATACGAGCTTTCTGTGTATTGCTAATGTATGTGAGCATATTAGCTTATACATTGTGAGTACATAGGTGATGTGGTAATAATATCTTCCCTTATTAAAATGAGATAGGGAAAACATTACACGTAGTAATAAGGATGGAAAACTATCCGCTTATAAATTAAGAAAGTATTTACTACATCTTATCCCAAAAGATGGATTTCAAACCAAGAATTCGAAAGAGATTTACCCTTAACTCGAATGATTTGTGGATTTTGAACCATTCTTCACCGAAATATAATGGGGGGGGGGGACGGGATATCCAGCAGTAGCACTATGAAGTAAAGGTCAAAGGTTGGCCACCATGACTGAAGATACGAAGCAGGAAGATGCAGTCGAAGGCTAAAAAATAAGTGCTACTAGTGTTTGAAAGGACGATACAAAGAATCTTCAGTAATGCCTACAGTACACTATATGTGGCCCATTGATGTTTTACCTGAACGGAAAATATGGGAAATATTTTACAATCAGCGCATAAGATAACAACACATTGCATACACGTCCGCGGACGCTAGCAACAATACTATATGGAAATTGCAAATAACTATATGTAATGTCTTTGATGTACTTTTGGTAAATTATTTGCGGAATGTAAAATAAAAAAAGTGTATTGTCAAAACTTGGCTAACCAGCAGAATAGAGAAACATGAATAGACTTGTTGATTATTAAAAACTAAGAAATTCCTGTTTCAATGCGAATCAATGTCCTATATACTACAAAAGAAACTCTTCTCGAACTGAAGCCAGGCTAATAATATGGTTTTATAAAACCGTTCTGCCATTTTTCCCAAAAGCCTTCTCTCTCCTTTTTCTTTTGAGTCCCTTTACATAACAGAAACAACAACACGAAACAGTAAACTATGCACTTGAAGGTGATTGGATGGGACGAGGTTAACCTTTCATTTATTTCACATTTTCCGTAACTACCATGTTTGACTGCCTGACGCAATTTCCAATAACGACGCTTGTTAGCGGGAGTGCCTCGAGAAAGAAATGCTCTTTGCATGAAAGAGAGAGAGAGAGAGAGAGAGAGAGAGAGAGAGAGAGAGAGAGAGAGAGAGAGAGAGAGAGAGAGAGAGACTACAAGAGCTATGTATACGAGTGAAACGGTAAGAAGAAAATGTTAAAGAACCTAAAAAATCAGTAAATTACTTTTTGGATATGAAATAATTGTCTGCGTGCGCGTTTTTGTGTGTTCTGTAAAATACAGTTTTGGTTGTTAGTAAAACCAAATCTTAAATGTAAGATAAAGTAAGAGCCTGTACCATCTATTCATATTTCTGTATCCACATTTGTTTTAGCTTTTTAAATTCTCCTGGCAACTGATTATACAGCAACACTAATATATGAAATTCTTATATACTGAAACACGCGTTCGTGTATGTACAGCATATGTGTGTAAGTGTAACAGAAACACCACTAATTCTGGCTTATTGTATATGTACCTAAGCTTTCAGGTGATCGCTGAATGTTGAAATAAAAATTTCACTCATTCCCTGCAGTATAAATAATTAAAATGTTCATAATTAGACGACTTACTTATAAAAAAAAAAAAAAATTGTGTAATGATGATAAAACTAGTAATAGTGACATAGAGGTAAGCATATAACTTAGAATAATAAAATTATCAATACCTTCAGAGAAATTAGTGTTTATATAACCGTAGCACATACAATATTATCGCGTTTTAATGCTATTTGAAAAGTTCGAGTACCATACACAAATAAACACACACATATAAATAATATATACATACTATATATATATATATATATATATATATATATATATATATATATATATATATATATATATATATACACACACACGCATATATATATATATATATATCCATATATATATATATATATATATATATATATATATATATATATCCATATATATATATATATATATATATACAAAAACTATACAAAATAATCTGATGTTAGAACCCATAAAGATATCTATTCAGGAAGTACAGCAATTCTAAAACTACATATAGTAAAAAAATTCCGATTGAAAATGGAATTAGATAGGGAGGCCCCATCTCTCCTAAATTATTGAAAGCATGCCAAGAAGAGGTTCTTAAGAATTGAGATTGGGAAAATGCAGGAATTAATATCAATGGGGAATACCTCAACAACATAGTTGTGTTATGTGAATCATGGGAAGAATTACCAAAATTGATAGAACATTTGAACAGAGAAATGAAAAATGTAGGACTGCAAATTAATAACGTATGAGTAAAACTAAGATAAAGTTTAATGAAAACTTTAAGACAACAAATAAGAGTTATAGACAAGCCTCTAGAGAATGTTAATTAATATACGTACTTAAGACAGGCAGTTGTGACGTGGTGAGAGAGGGTTGTGAACTCAAAGGCAGGATGCAATCAACTGAGTATATTTATTAAAGAACACTCTCCTTTATATACAAAACCTCAAGGCAACAGGAAAATACATGTTCGAGAAAATGACAATGTTACATAGGCGACACTCCAACATGTCTAGTCTGGTTCTTTTTAGTGCGAGGGAAGAGGGCAGATACAAGCATAATATATACAAAATAATTTTTGTACGATCGTGTGACACACGGTTGGTACACAGTGTTTCCCCAGGACACGAGACCGAAATTGAAAGAAGGATAAGCTTGCGATCGATAGCATTTGGTAAACAAAATAAGATTAGGGAAAGTAAAATGCCACTATCTCTATAAAGAAAAGAATTTAATGAGATGGTCCTGCCAGTATCAACGTATGCATCATAATCTTGAAGCCTTACTACAGCCTTAGAACATAAGCTGTTCAAAAAAAAAAAAAGAAAAAAAAAAGTACTTTTAATCGGAAATTCTCCGTAAAAATATACTGTTCTCAGCCGTATTTCAGTAAAACACAGGTGACCGTAATTTTACCAAACTTTGTTGTTATATTTCACGGGTTGGTGACTCTAATATCACTCCTTTACGTCAATATATTCCGTTTTTAAAACAGCAAAATTCCTGAAATAAATCTTGCCCAGCATTTACCGTTTTTTTTTTTAATGCAAATTTTTAACAGTGTAGCTACAAATCAAAGAGGCATGGAAAGAATAATGATGGGAATAATACTAAAAGACAGGAAAAGAGCAACAGGCGTACCAGAGCAAACTCAAGTAGAGGAAATTCTAAAAACATATTAGAAAAACAAATGTACATGGGCAGGGCATATAATGACATTGACAGACACCAGATGGACATTAATGATAACAGAACTGGTCCCTAGAGATTATGAAACAGGTAGGAGAAGGAATAGAAGGCAATGCATTGACGAAATAACAAAGTTTGCGGGGGTGGACTGGTATAATAAGATCATAAACAGACGCAAGTGAAGGGACATGCCTGAGGCATTTGTTCTGCAGTGGACTAGTAACGGCGTAACGGCTGATGATATATATATATATATATATATATATATATATATATATATATATATATATATATATATATATATATATATATATATATATACATATATATATAGTATATATACACACAGTATATATATATATATATATATATACTGTATATATATATACATGTGTATATACATATGTATATGCACATGTGTATATACATATGTATATACATATATATATATACATATATATATACATACATATATATATATATATATATATATATATATATATATATCATACATTTACATCCATACATATACTCACATACATGTATATACGATACATTTACATATATGTATACATACATACATTTACATCCATGCATATACACACATGTATATATGATACATTTACATATATATACATACATACATACATACTATATATATTTTCTATACATATCCTTTAAACAAGTCTACTTGCTACGCAAAGTAATAAATTAAACTCATGCCAAGTTTAATAAAAATGTATTTGAGAGATGGAAATGAAAGAATGAAACATGTGAAGGTGTCTGGGTCTTTAATAAACGAACGAAAACAGAACCGTCACGCTGATTATTGGTAAACATTGATTCAGTATTCTGAATGTAAGAGAACAGATAAAAATCTATTGCTGAAATTGCCTGCATGTGGTCTATTCAAAGGAATATTTGTTCAAAACGATTGTAAAGTAATTACTCACAGAATATTCATACGATAGCAGTGCAAACGTGAAGAAAAAAATGTATATGCTTTCTTTTCTTTTTTCTTTCTACACTCTAAAGTAAAAAAAAAAAATTCTGATATATGAAGCCAGCTGAATTACAAAAGCCTCATTTACTGCCTCATAATGGTTACTAATGCTCCCAGTAAGGGGAACTAGTAATTAATGTGCAAATCCAGATTGCATTGCTACAGGACATTCGGTATTGCAATTAGCAATATTAGGAAAAGACTTGAAAGACGAATAAAAAATTCCTTCCAAATGTTAAAAATTTTTCGATTTGATTCTTTTCGCAGCAGTACTCAGTGTCTTCAAACTAAAGCCATCAATCTATTTAAGATTAATTATCATTGTTAATAGAATCTGATGCTCGAGGTATGTAAACCTTACTCCGTCATCTAAATTGCTTCAGTCCTTCCTTTACTTCTAATCTAGTATCCCCATCCACCTCAGTGACAAATATAGAAAATGGCGTGTCACTGCGTCATATCTACAATACATTTCACCATTAATTTCCCATTATCGCAACTCCATTGTTTAATCTATAAAGATTTGTAATATTAATAATAGTTTCCATTCCCTAAAGAAATTAAATGAAACACCAGAAGATATTAGCATTACCATTTCAATGAAAACAAGAAAATCGTGACTAATAAAACTACTGTAGGTTTTATCATTAGTAAAGTATGGAAACTATTTGGTCCATCATAACCAGTGATAGGGGAATGGTAACAAATTATACAGACAAAACAGGAGTTTTTGATTCGGTTTATGATTTGTTTTAGAACTTTGGGCCATATGACACTATGTTGGAGCTGAGGAACCCATTCAGCATTCCTGTGCAATTGGGAAAAGCCAGCAGTTGAACTACGAGCAAAAATAAAATATACTAGATTGCAAGTAGAAGGCTAAAATGTGAGCGTAGCTAGGGTCAAAAGACTGGATTATTTGGAATGGAATGGAACTTGGCAATTACTGCATGTCATAAGGCCGGGTATTTGAGCCGGGGAGACCATTCTGCACCATTACGAAAATGATGATCGTTTTGTAAACTCATAATGATGAAAAAAAAAAGGTGAAATAAAATATTTTGCGGACATTCATGCAATCATAGAATTAGAAATATAAATATTATGCGAACATTCATACATCTATAAAAATAAATATCACAATAGTACAACAACACAAATTATCAATTAAAGATAAATTATTCCAATCTTGTTGAAAATAGAGACATAAGGGTACCTCATCATAAATTCTATGCCCAAAACATCAAAAAGAGATTGAAATTGAAGGACTTATTTCAAACCAGCTGCTAATGCAGTATTAAGTCACAGCACCACAGTAATTAGAAACAATGAGCAAACCCTGCTACGCTACTACGAGCTACAATATATTAGTGTTAGGCGGTTATGGCCGATATTCAATCTATTCAAAATCAGGATCAATACTATTCCTAATGTCTTTATGTTTCTTAATTTTGACAGGTAATGGAGATACCAACCTCTCTTGCCAGATCTGTAAAGGACCTAATTGGTCATGGCATGTCTGAGTGTTGAATTTTATTTAATTCACAGTCAAAAAATTCATTACCGCCAATTTCCACATGAGCAGGAGCCAAGTAGAAACGAACAGCTTTATGCCAGCAGGATATTTAAAACGGCCGCTCTTGATCTTTCTGAGCTCAAGGGAGGAAACTATTGAAAATTTAAAGAGTATCTAATGATAACTAGAATCAAGTATGATTCCGGGTGGAACATGAGGACAGGTAACTTACTGGATTATATACTTCTTTGGAGATATATCGTCATTGTTTTCATTTCATTACATTTAATGGTCTGGTTGATCTTTCCCAACCAAATCTGTTACCTGATTCTATTAAACTGTCGAGGAAGGGGTTACTGGTGGCCCATTTATATCTGTACGGATTCCATATACTTAATTACTTATTAAAAAAAATCATGTGATTTTCTGGAATCAGCATGCACCTGAGCACATCTTAAGTCTCATATTATGTGAAACAGAAACACTCAAGTTCTAATCTACATAAAAAAAAATCCTATATCTTCAATAATGGCTTCACAACTGCTCACCAATTTAAACAAAATTTTGATAAAATATATAAAAAATTCTTAAATGTAAATTTTGGCAGCAATGTGACTAGACAATGTGACTTGAAAAGCAAATGTCATGATCAGAAATTCTTAACATTTTAAAGTTAAAATTGGCACTACTTTAGTAAACCGTACAGTATCTACATCTATCAAATCGCACAGTGACAGTCTTCCGTGTAGAAAATCTCAAACCCTACTCATCAACCCAATTACTGATGGCTTTGAAAGATATTTGCATATGTTTTAAGGCTAATGTTGTATCATAGCTAATATAGTGATACCAAAGCCGAATAATCAACAAAGAAAGCCCTCCATAGAAGAGAGGAGCCTGCATACACGATGCTATTTACACCTTTTGCAAAACATGTATCACAAGAAATTTCTCTGTGAAGTTTCATCATCCTGAAGGAAAAGTCTATACAGTGTCATTCCCACTCTTTCTTCTTTGAGACTGTCCAATAAAAAGATTCAAGGAATCTAATCATGCTACCAAAAATGCTCATTTTGTATAGCTGTTGGATTTCACTCCAGCCGATTACCAGGTGGCATCAAAGGTTCGGCAAAATCTAAAATATTTCCAATGGATCGATATTGCCGCCCTTTGAGATACTACCGCTAAAGAGTTATTGTATCCTTTGACTGGTCAGACAGTACTACATTGGATCCCTCTCTTTAGTGGCTTTCCACATTCTCCTCTGTCCTCATACACCTGACAACACTGAGGTTGCCAAATAATTTTTCTTTGCTCATCCTCAGGGGGTTAACTACTGCAATGTGGCTACTTTCCTCTTGGTAAAGGTAGAATAGATGTTTTAGCTATGGTAAGCAGCTCTTCTGGGAGAAAGACACTCCAAACTCAGACCAGTGTCCTCTAATCTTGGGTAGTGCCATAGCCTCTGTACAATGACCTTCTACTGTCTGGGATTAGAGTTATCTTGCTTGAGGGTACATTCCTGGCACGCTGTTCTATCTTATTTCTCTTCCTCCTGTTTTTTTTTTAAGATTTTATAGTTTATATATGAACAATCTGATTTAATGTTGTCACTGTTCTAAGTATATTTTATTTTGATTGTTTATTACTTCTCTTTTCGCTTTTTATTTCCTTATTTCCTTTCCTCACTGGGCTATTTTTCCCTGTTGGAGCCCTTAAGCTTATAGCACCTTGCTCTTCCAACTAGGGTTGTAGCTTAGCTTGTAATAATAATACCAATAAGCTTCGTTGAAAATGGTCAGATATTATAGCCAATAAGCTTAGAAAAGATCCATTCTTTTGAAAATCAAACTAACATAATGAAATCAACCCTTCATATTCCAAACATCGAACAAGTCTGAGGTTAATCGACCTTTTCATAAGACTACATTCACAACTGTCTAGAGCAGCTGACCTGTATTAAAGTGAATTCAGAGGCGTCCTTTATAAATTTTTTAGTGAGAATGTAAATGGAAATTTTCCAGTTTTTCTGTAGCATCCCTATCTTTCAAACTTTATTTGTATTTTTCAAAGAAATATCTTTTGGATTTTCATGGATATTCTTTTACATCTCATATAATATAGTACATTAGACTTAGAGGCAGTCATCTCTAGATTCTTTATGAGAACAATTCACATTATACATCTACTAGACATTAAAGCTAAGATTTAGGATAATCTGAGATTCAAGAATTCTTCGAATCTTAGCAAATAAATTTTCCAAGCTTAATATCCTTGAAAGGTGTTGGCCTCGTTTCTCGGAAACCTCAGAATGATCACTGATGACAGCATAATTCACTTATGAAGAGGGTAAAGGAGAAAAACTTTCCATTAAGCTTTCTCATAATTCTCAAAGAAAGTTTTAGAACTGGCTTCGTCAATCTAGCATAACCATGACTCACTCATACATATCTTAGAATACTTTACTTTCCCCAAGAATTAATACGTTGTAGCCCCTTTGCAGAGAATTGTCCAAGACCCAGCACCAGAAATATTTCACTCCGTTCACAGCAAAACTGTGGGATGGTTTTTGCTTTAATAGCATTGTTGATTATCCAAATTACAACTGAAAACCACCCCACACCACTTACTTTATTTTTCTGGTAGACATTTAAGTTTGGACCCTTTTCTGACATTTGTTTTTATATTTAAATACTACCTTTATTCTAAATTTCCCAACATTTTTTTGTACCTCCTGCATTTCTCAATGTTTCCTTTCTTTGTTACAAGTGGACACCACAAATTTCGATTCTCTAGGTAACTTCTTACAAATATTTTCCAATAATAATGATATTAATGATAACTAAATAACTCAAGGTATACACAAAAGCTTTCCTATATCACGATAGTAGTTTCAAAAGTAAATTTTTTCCCACTCATTTACACAGTGTTCGTAAATGTACTAATAGTATTTGAGTTATAATCTAACTAATCGAAAGTGTTAATTTGATCCAAATACCTTGGCCCGATGTCAGTGGGTTGACTGCTTTAATACCTATTCAGATATCTCCTAATTACAAGCTTCTAATAGTTGACCAGATAAATAAATAAAAAAACCCTATAATTATTTCCCCTTTTCTCCACGTGTTAACCTAGCACTTTCTGCAAGTTCTCCAGTCTTGCCTGCCTCAGTATCTCCAGAAACTACTATATGTTCTCCAGATTCCTCTGCCCTAATATCTCCAGCTCCTGCTAATTCTTCAGACTTGGCTGTCCTAGTATCTCCAGCACCTTCTGCAGGTTCTTCTGCCTCTCCAGATTGTATTCTTTTCTACTGTTATGTATCATTCAATTATGCACTTTATTTTTGTCCTCCGACTTTGTTAGTCCTAGTTATATTTCCTTACCTTTAAAGTATTTAATGGCCTACAATATGACTTTACAACAGTACTATACTATATTAACATGGAGGGGGTGACTTGCTTGACTATGTACAGTACTGTATTTAGGTGTGTTCACACTTACATAAAAATCAGACTTACACCCTGGTGTAGGACGGGATCCCTATTCCAAGCCGCAAAACCCTTGTATATATGTACGTATGTAGACAAATATGTATACATACATACATACATACATACATATATATATATATATATGTGTGTGTGTGTGTGTGTGTATGTGTGTGTTTGTAAATATACACTTATATACCTATATACAGTATATATATATATATATATATATATATATATATATATATATATATATATATATATATATATATATATAGTGTATATGCATACACTTCTATAGATGTCATAATCAATGCAAAAGCCATTTACTCGTAATATTGAATTCAACCTTGGGAATATTTATATACTGGAAATTTTATTATGATAAATGCTTTTGGGTGGACAATGACTCGAACCTATGCCGCTGAGTCGAAGCAATGCCAGCAGTAGATTCTACAAAACAAGTCATCAAGAGAATCTACTGCTGGCATTGTTTCGACTCAGAGGCATAGGTTCGAGTCATTGTCCAGTCAGAAGCATTTATCATAAGAATAGCAGTGGATATGTATAGTATTCACAAGGGTGAATTCCATTTTGATGCCATTTGTGGTTGATATTTACATCTTTTAAAGTAACGTGTATTAGTGACACATACAGTGGTCTCATATATATATATATATATATATATATATATATATATATATATATATATATATATATATATGTATATATATATATATATATATATATATATATATATATATATATATATATACATATATATATATATATATATATATATATATATATATATATATATATATCAATTTATATATATGGATATATATATATACATTATATATATATATGGATATATATATATATATATATATATATATATATATATCATATATATATATATATTTAAATATTTATATATGCATATAAATAAATATTTAGATATTTACAAATCCACATATGATGCACTACAATTTTAAAAACTTTCTAAAAGACCTTGACAGTGAACGTAAACTACTGTACATTACATTTTGATCACGTAAAATTAAAGCTACACCATTTCTCTACATCCAAAAGCTCATCGCAATATCCAGAGAGTAATAATATCGAGGACGGTAGAAAAAAGGAAAGAACCCTCGCTATTAACATTGTGTTTGCAACCTTAAAAACCACCTTTTTATCGCAGTGTTTTCTTTCTCCCAACGTCATTATCATGTCGCTATTATGAGAGAGAGAGAGAGAGAGAGAGAGAGAGAGAGAGAGAGAGAGAGAGAGAGAGAGAGAGAGAGAGAGAGAGATAAAAAGGAAAACCTCATTAGGGACAATCACAAAGTCTTGAGCGAAACTTTATGATCTTGAACGATGTCCGGAGAGGTCGGAGTTGCAGAATACTATTCAGAAGCACGTGCGACCAACGACTTGAGATTTAACACAGCTGAGTTATGGGTTCAATTAAAATGACATTACTCAAGAAAAATTGCAAAACACATTTTTACTGATAAACCGATTCTCTTTATGAAACAATCAAGATAAATCTAGCAGTAACAGTATTCATAAGCAAATATGCTCTTGAAAGTAAACTGACGAGATGCCCGAGGTATATCTGGTCAAGAAGGGTACCAAAAATTGTAGTATGGAAATTATAAGGAATAAAACGATCAGGAAGTACTGAAAAAAAAATAAACGTGATCCTTTTTTAAAAATGTGTTTTGTTTAATACAAACGGTACATTAGGACCGTAATGTAATGTGACACCAATATAAAAGTTATTTGCGATTTGGATTACATGAAAATGAGGGAAGCTCTTAATCTATAAGTAATGTAACCAGGGAAGCCAATTTCATAATCAAAAGTGAAGAGAAATCCTAAAGTTCAGGTTTAAAATAATCAAACTTAAAGTACGTTAAAAACCGTAAAGAACTAAAGTAAATATTTTGTGGAATTGAACAAATAACGATCTTTAAAGAGGTACCAAAATTACTGACTAAACATAAAACCACAGAAGATTCCTTAGCTGCATGTCTACATAGTTTTCTGTTTCATCAAATAAATACGATTTTCGTCATATGTAATCAAATATCCTAAAAGCTTGCACTTAAAATAATCGAGCTTAAATGAAGAAAACCGCAACCATGTATCAAATTTACACAACATATAGATTACGCGGATACCAAAAAGTATGCAAATAGAACATACATTTGACTAAAAAAAAAAAAAAAAAAAAAAAAAAGAGAGAGAGAGAGAGAGAGAGAGAGAGAGAGAGAGAGAGAGAGAGAGAGAGAGAGAGAGAGGAGAGAGAGAGAGAGAGAGAGAGAGAGAAGAAGAAGAAGAAGAAGCAGTTAAAAAGTTGAGGGAAATTCCATCATTTCCCCCAGACAAAGAAGATTCTCATTATAAGTCCAATGACTTCTTAAAATCGACTGGCACTCAAATGATGTTACGGTAATCACTCGTTGTAACAACCAAAGATGTTGCAAACATTAATATTAAAACTAATTCATATATACAATAATATATTCTGATATCATAGCTTTAGTAATAAACAGTAAAATTGAATAAATTCAGTATGTCAAAACAATTACTGTATTGTTTAAAATTATTTTCTGGATAGGATAGGACAAGCTTACAGTTAAACGTTCTTATTCAAAAAGTTCAGTTGGACACTTTTAACTAATATATAGATCACTGATATCGCTAATCATGGTGATGGTGTAAAGACAGATAAAAAAATCAAAATATTCTCTATGTAAACAATTGTATTTTGTAAGCGGGTTTAATCTTAGCTTATTTCTCGTTTATTTTAAAACTTGTTTTCCTTTTGGCCTGGGATAAATAAAAATAATCCACCTGCATTTAACTTTGCTTACTATATCAAATACCAAACATGCCTTTCAATAGAAATTCTTTTTCTAAAACACCAGGAATAAAGACAGAATTTTCCAACCATTATACTAATTAATCAATATCTTAATCTCCTGTGAGAGGCTTTCACAAGAGTAATCAACTCCTAAAACGAAAATACTCGGGTTCATCATCATGTTATCCTCTTCATCAGAGATTTTTTCTTTACCTTTTTCTTAAAACTGCTTCTATCATTAACAAGGAAGTAGGTAGATGAATATTAGTTACATGAATAAAAATAATTTTCGTCGTTCTTGATTACTTTAAAACGTATTAGGATTATTAGGTAAAAATCTGAATGCAATTCATGGTATTCAATACATATAGGCCTATACTGTATATTAAATTTCAAAATACTTATCTGAAAATAGCTCGGCTCTGAGGACATAATATTGATTACTAAGAGGAAATGGATCTGCGCACAATAGTGTTGCTGAACACCAATAGTTATTTGTTTTCATTATCCAACCTTTCTGAATTGTAAATAGTAGGTTGGCCAAGGGACCAGCCACACGTTAAATTACTACCACTAGCGAATTATTTGAGTCCTGTGACTAGCCACACAGTACTACAATGGATCCCTGTCTCAGGTTACGGCTCATTTTTCATTAACTTATACTGTACATACACCGAATATTCTGGCCTATGCTTTCCACATTTTCCCCTGCCCTCATACAGCTGACAACACTGAATTTACCAAACAACTTTTCTTCGCTCAAGGGGTTAACTACTGCACTGTAATTGTTCAGTGGTTACTTTCCTCCTGGTAAGGGTAGAAGAGGCTCTTTAGCTATGGTAAATAGGTCTTCTAGGAGAACGACACTCCAAAATCAAACCATTGTTCGCTAGTCTTGACTGGTGCTATAGCATCAGTAACATAGACTTCCACTGTCTTGGGGATAGAGTTCTCTTGCTTGAGGGTACACTCGGGCGCACTATTCTTTCTTACTACTCTTCCTCTTTTTTTTTTTTTTTTTTTTTAATGAAAGTTCTACTTTAATGTTACTGTTCTCAAAATATCTTATTTTAAATTTTCATTACTTCTCTTGTAGTTTATCTATTTCCTTGTTTCTCTTCCTCACTGGGCTATTTTCCCTGATGGAGCCCTCGGGTTTATAGCATCCTGCTTTTCCTACTAGGTTTGCAGCATAGCTAGTAATAATGATGATAATAATATCCCTTATTCTCTCTCTCTCTCTCTCTCTCTCTCCTCTCTCTCTCTCTCTCTCTCTCTCTCTCTCTCTCTCTCTCTCTCTCTCTCTCTTGTAGTTAGGCAACCATACTTTAACAAATATCACAATTAATAATCTTGATATGGATTCAACATTTTTTCTATGATTATAAAACAGTGTAATATAATACATGTCAATACTCTGCACCGTACTACTCTTTAAATGTTATTAGAACTGCTGACTGTTCATCGTCTCTCTTCTGTACAGAAATATTTCGATCTCCAGTCTAATATAAAATCTTTCCCATAAATCTACAATGAATCCAAGAAGATTTCTTCTCTTCGAGATCCAAACACCGCATATATCCAAGCAAACATGACAAGTTACTATCTAACCAAGACAATCGTCGGTGTAATTATATCATTTCTCACTGCTGTCAAATACGTTCAGACGTTTTCGTAACGTCTCAGACAATACGATAGTAAGAAAACCATAATCAGTTAATCATTGAATAAGAAAATATATAATTCCACGCCATCAGACAGTCGCCAATTAGTAAGTCAGTTATTAATTCAATAGGATATTCCAGTCAGTAAGCCATAATGCAATCCAGTTACTAATCACATCAACCATGGATTTTAAGCATCATAAGAATTTCAAGACATTTCTTGCATTCATCTCGAGATCAGTAGCAACTGACACAACTTTAGTCTTCAGATATGTAAATCCTTGCATATGAATTTTACTTATTTCTACAATTAACCATCCAGACAGGTCAAATGTATAATCGATTATATGATCTACAGAAGAAAATAATAATCAGGATCTGCCAGTTTCATTATACTACAGTTTTCCTTTATTTTACTCCAAAATCTCAAAACTCCACAGGAATTTATAAATCTCGGTTGCATCATTCTTATGTCATTAAAGATAATCGTGTATACTACAAGTATACCAAGTTGGGAGCTTAATTTAGTTTAATCCATACAGAAAATTATTGAAACATAAAAAGAAAAAAAATATGTTAAAATTTTTTAATCAACTCTGAACGAGTTCAGTTTCACTGTACCTATTCTCACCATATAACCGCGTCCCTGGAAGACCCAACTTCTTCGGTTACTGTCACATGAAATTATCATTTCCATCCTCTCTCTCCAAGGAAACTTAATTTCCACATATCAGTTCCATGCAGGCGCGGCTACTTTCTCCTCTGGCGTCAGAGTTCCAGTCTTCCATTCCATAATCTTACTGAATTTTACGATGCCTCCGTAGTTGGGAAACAGACGAATGGCGTTTGGGTAGCGAGATAACTATGGGAGTATGTCATGGATGTCATATGAATCTTGAAGAGAGTTAGATAGGGAGGGCGGACGTCTCGTCAGAGCTGAAAATGGTCTCTCATTTCTGCCTGGTTTCTCTTTGGCATATTTCTCTTCAGGTATTAGAGTATTCTGGTCTTCCCTAAAAAACTATTACAACTATATACTAAAAGATAATGAAATAAGTGTTAAAGCATTATCTCAGTTCCATCCTTGTTTTAATCACGACATTCACACTCATCTGTTGGCCTAAGCCTATATATTCAGAGAAACTTTATACCTAAATTCAAAATGGAATGCATTCATAAATTCTCCTATTTATGGCTGCACAGCGTCACCCAATACAAAACCGTAGTCGTTTGATTCTACTGACTATTCAATAAAGGGGAATGCGTTGATATATAACATTCCTATATCGATAGTCCCATTTCTATACTCTATGCATACATAGTGAATATATTACATATTCAGGATGCACTAGAAAATTGCTACGATGACGCAAATACATCAGTATGTGTGTATATACATCAAGATATATATATATAAATTCCTGTGTGCGTACATTCATGCATGAGGCTATGGTTTAATCCAAAATCAACTGCATTGCAGCTAATAATAATAATAATAATAATAATAATAATAATAATAATAATAATAATAATAATAATTAGAAAGA
>NC_090725.1:231499466-231534466 GCF_036898095.1 Palaemon carinicauda | reverse complement strand
GGGCGATGGATGCCTCTTGGAAGAATGCAAGTTGCTGAATTCTATTCCGAAGAAAACTATTTGCTGTTATATTTATATGTAGCCTACAGAGTTTTTTTTTAATGATTTTGTAAATACGAGACTCTTTAGCGATTCTATATAAATAATTCTTTTATCAACTAATGTAAAGCAAAGAAGAACACAAGTTGTTGAATTCTATTTCGAAGTAAACTAATTTCTGAAATATATACATATATATATATATATATATATATATATATATATATATATATATATATATATATATATATATATATATATATACACACACACACATATATATACACACACACACACACATATATATATATATATATATATATATATATATATATATATATATATATACATGAAACTCTTTAGGTGACAGTAGAAATAAATTTTTAGATCAACCATTACTAAGCAAACAATCATTTCAATTACCTCTTTGTAAACGAGATTCTTTGAAATACAGTATATTCTGGGTCAGCTACGTTTTGTAACGAATTAATGAAAATAGAGTTCAAAGGCCAGTGACAGAAAATGGAAAATAACAAATTCACATATAAAAACTGCATATATTGTATATAAAGTAATCTGAACCGTAAATTGGAAAGCGTAAGTACGGATGTCTCAGATATTTTATAGTTCCCGATCAGAAACAATGCAGTATGAATATGTCACATAGAGTAAAAGGCATTTGTGATATGGTATACAATGTGATTTTGTTCAGCGATGGACAAGTTCCATCTCTAATGTCACGGTTCTCTGACATTTGGAACGAATTCCATCAAATCAAAACAATTTCGTCAGAATTTATGGCAGGTCTGCTTGAAAGAGCCGCGGGATTGAATCACAATTGGCAATCGAATGTTTTGATGAGGTTTTTTTTTTACCACAAAGAAAATAGAAGCCAGTCAAATCTCACAATGCTATCTACTTTCCTCCTCGAAGTAAAATAAATAAAAAGACAGCGAAAGCTAGACTAAGACTATAGAGAAAGCGAAACCTATCAAGTAAAATTTAATTTACTCCGCACTATATTTTCATCAACTTGATATTTAGCCTCAAGTATGTTTGTTATTTCTGATTTGATAAAAGGTACTTTTAGCAAATAAGAAATAACAAGCATACTTACTTTGGGTTAAAGTGATTGTCCGTTGAAAACTACAATGGCCACCATCCCAGAAATAAAAAAAAAAATGTAAAACTATGAGCCAATCAAAATAATCAAGCTTTCTTACTACACAACATGCAGGAACTGATACCTTATGAGATAATCATAAAATTAACATACATTTCCATTATTTGTTTGTTGTATATTTCTTCACCATAATAGGACATCTCTGGTGTACAAGACCATTTAATCTGCAGTGTCATATTATGCTAAAGAATTTTATCTTAGTTTTACACAAACGTCAAGTACACAAAAAACTTACATCCTTTTCTAAAATAAAGATAAGTTATCTATACAACAACCTAAAAAGGGGGGTTATAACCTAGAGGGCAGAGTAAAGTCATAAATATTAATCAAGTTCATAAAGAGATTAAGGATCAGTCAAATGCATGGCAGAAGATGAAACTTAATCAAGTGGCATTAACAGAGAAACATTACTAATTAATTTTCAAAAAATTTAATTCCCTATAATAGACAAACAACATACTATACTCATTCTTTTTTTAATGAGGCGCATTTGAACTGACTCACAAAGGTGCCCTTTCAGATCTGAAAAGTTTCCCTGCTATCTGATTGGTTAGAATGATCTGGTCCAACCAATCAGCGATCATGAAACTTTTCCGAGCTAAAAGGGCACCCCAGCGAGTCGGTGCAAACCTGCCTCGCTAAAAAGAATTGACTATAGTTCACTTCACCACTGAGCCCCTTGTAACATTAAACACCAAAACTAAAATTAGATTGCGGTTAATCACTGATCGTCACTGCGTCTGCATCTATTTTAATACATGAAGAAAACACACAAACAAATACAATAATTGCCAAACCTTGTCTTTCACAAGGTGATCAGTTCTGGAGTAATTAAGTCACCAAATCTACAGTTAATGTAACATAATAAATTTAATTCTTCAACACTTTCTTCTTGGGGATCTCCAAAGAAGCTTTCAATGAAAAAATGTAAGGCCCTCTTCTAATTAGAGTTTTCAACTGATACTTTTTTTCTATTTTTCTCATCAGCTCCACTCGGTTTTTCCAACACAAAGCTTTCAGGATTTTTTTTTTTCAATTGCAAGCGACGAAAATAGAAGTATTTCCTCGATTTACTGAAGAGAAGGAGAGAGAAAATCGCGAGTCTCTTCCGTGAAGTCAGAGTAGAGGTCGTTTTTCTTCCTCTTAATTTCCTTCTACAGGAAATCGAGAAGCGGAGGCTATGAAGCAGGATGGGCCTTATGACAGCTCCTCTTTTGGAGTTATTTGTCTCTTTCCCTCATCGAATTTATGTCCCTCGGCACAAGCATGGGTTCGTTCAACCTCAACCAGCCGTGAACTGGTCCTTATGGAGTATTCTTCTGTTACTTTTTGTACGTGATTATTTTACTTATACAGAACGCTATTTGCTTCCCTTTTAATACAAAGACATAATTTTGTTTCTTTGTTTCTCGTAAAATTTTCGGCTGGGTACTCATAGTAAGGTGAATGAATTGAAATAAAGAACTTACTCATACTAATTGGAGCAGCATGTTGTACAACATTTTCGGGCAAACGAAATCAGAACAGTAGCAAATATTCATATTGAAAACAATGCCCTCTCCTTACAATACATACACACAGATACGTGCAGCAAACACACACACGCATATATATATATATGTGTGTGTGTGTGTGTGTGTGTGTGTGTGTGTGTGTGTGTGTATTCTGTATTCATACTATATCAACGTGTAAAAAGACTATACAAACATATTTTAGTAACCTATAGCAGCCCTTCTATTTCTCAAATTGTAGATAAAGAAATCTAAAACAACAGAAAAACCAACACAGAAAAAGATATGAGAAGAGACAGCCATTTTGGTATTGGAGCGTATCGAGAATAATTCCAACGGCCCAGAATAATCCGTTGCTCTGCAACCGAAAAAGGAACGATTGAAATGCATGAGGTTTCATTTTTCCCCAGAACTGAACCTATCTTCGCCGATTAGAACAGCGAAGTCATTGATTTCGTAGTCTCTGGGCCAAAGGTTTTCGGTTACGGTGAATATTTTCCAATTTATTTGCATTTTAATAACCAGTTTACCTCAGGGAAATAGTAATATTTGTCTAATCCTTTTTCCTCTCAATTATAATCGTTTGGCCTTGATGAATAAAGTGAAATGGTTCCCTTCTTTAAATTCAATCTATTATACACATTTATAATTATCATTATTATTATCAATCACGACTACAAAACTTTTCGTAGAGGAAATAGTCCCATCAAATTTGACTGGCAAAGGAAGTTTACATAGAACAGACTGTCATGTGTCAAAAAATTAGAAAATCCTAATAAAAATAAGTACATTTGCATATAACAGCAGCAATTAGAGTCAAAGAAACTAAGGCAATAAATAATTAATTGTGGAGATTGGCCTCCATCAAATCTGAGTCCATTCTTGTTCCTTGTCATTATAGACACTTTGACACGAAGAATTATGAGAACTGATAGTTCCGGATTATTTAGGCAATATAGCAAGTACAAAAAGAACTGAATAAAAGGTTTTTAGCATGAAAAGATCTCTAGAAAGAATAGGATTGAAGGTAAACATTGGAAAGACAGAGCTAATGATTATTAGTACAGAAGGACATGAAAAAGTAGACATTGAAGTGGAAGATGTGGCAGTTCTATAACATCACAAGTGTTTAACTACTTGGGATAAATTATAACAGAGGAATAAGGTAAAGAGAAAGCAGCGAGACATACTGAAAGCATGGTGAAAATGGAGAGAAGTAACTGGAATTTTTTTAGACAAGAAAATACCATTAAGGCTCAAAATGAAGATTCATAAGGCCCCTTACTATTACAAGGGACAGAACCTGGGCTCTTTAGAGGAGGGAGCACAGACTGCTGGAAAGAACCGATATGAAGATGGTGAGATGCTGGAATAAAACTACTGAAAAGAAGGGAAAGTCAGGATATAAGAAGAATGTGTGGCATACGTAATGTAAAAGGGAAGGCTACTGAAACTCTGCTGAGATACTATGGCCATGTAATAATAAGAGATGAGGTGGAATCAATCAAGAGAGTTGAGAACGCGTGATGGGGAGTAGGATTGTAGGGCGTCAGCATATCAGATGGATGGGTGTGGTGAGGTGTTGAGAGAAGATGCAAAGAATCGAAATATATGGAAAATTTTGTCTTGAGCGGCCAACTCTGGAATACAGAGAGGTTAAGTCGACAAAATAAGAAGAAACTACGGTAACAGAAAGTGGTATTTCCCAGAATAACGTTGCGAAGTTTACCCATTTAGTATTGCTATTTTCCTCCTATGAACACAATTCCACAATTTCACTTCTGTCATTGGGCCATGTGGCAACATGACATGAAATTGTATTCCACAAAAAAAGATTAGCACACTTCTCTATAAGAAAGGGACCCAAGGAGCTACTGGGTGTACCTTGTTGAAAGACACTTATGGAAGATAGAATAACTATAAAGATTATGATAGAGAATCTATTTCATGATTTGCTGACCTGTAAGTGGAATAACTAAATATCTAAGTCTTGGCAATACAAATACTACCACGGTACATATGCTGCTACTGAGACCCTACGACCAAGAATAAGCATTTTGGATGTGTTATATCACATTTTTAGTACTATAAAAAAGAAACCATGAAAGCAAATACAGGAACAAATATTGTTAAGCATAGAATATTATGTTACCAACTAAACATAATTCCAGAAACCAGCTGATCAATAGTTCTGTTTTCAAGCGACGTTATTCCTGGAATGAAAAAAAAAATATCTTTGACATCCTCTTGTGTTTGTTGTAAGTCCGTCATTATGCCATCCAGGGTAGGTCAAGTTTTGGTGACCAGATTATAACTTTTGGAGATGCTGAATAACGGTCCTTACAAAACTCCTCCCCCAAAACAGATTTGGGTGACTGAATCATACTCTGGGATGTAAGCTGGTTTAAGCCTGCCTATCGATACCAAGGTAATTCTGCTTTCCAATGACATTTCATAGTACTTTTGTTTTCACTGTAGTATGCGATGTGCGGGTGACAGGGTCAGCATGAATTTATTGTAATATGAACTCATATTTGCTACATTCTAGTTCAGCAGGGACATAGGATTTCTTAGCTGAGGTGTATGTTTTTCTTTTTGGGAGAATTTTTTCTATTGCTTATGGACATCGGAGCCTTTCGGAGGGGATGGTGGGTTCATTTGAACCCTAAAATACGTCTGCAGATATCGCTAATGATTGTCAATAGAGGCTGTTCTCAGCCCTAATAGGATCAATAGTAAATCCTTTTTCCACCTTCCATCTTGACATTTGGCAGTGAGTGCTGCCATTCACTACTAGGTTATACTCCGTTGTATGGTTTTACTTTTTCTCAAGTATGGGAGCAAGGGAACTCCATAAGGCTGATATGAAATCAGCCCCCTATCATTGGTTATTTAATGGGGAATTCCGTGTTTGTTGACCCAATTGATTAGAGCTTTTGCACAGGTCTTTGCCATCTGAAATTTGACATTCGTTGCCTTGGGCCACCTGGTATTACAGTTAATGACGGTTAAAAGGTATCTATATCTCTAAGAGGGGAATATGGGTCCAACAATGTAGACGTGAATATGAGCGAGGCAGCGATTGGTTGTCTTGATTTTTCCTATCCCAGATTCTGTGTGCCTTGTGATCTTTGATGTCTGAGAGGGAAGACATTTGTAAGCCCATTTCTTGATGTCTGTCTTCATTGCCCTCCAAACATACCACTCAGTTAGGATGTGAGCAGTGGAGCGCCCTGAAAGGTGTAAGAAATTATGGCAGAGGTTAAAAGCTTTCCTCCTCAAAACCAATGGAAGATAGGAGTGAAGATGTCCAATACTAAATCTCGTCGGCATAAGGTTATCTCTCTGTCATCTATGACAAAATAACTCCATAACAGGGCGGGACCTTCCTGTCAGAGGTGCTGTAGGCCTTCATCGCCCTTCTGGTTTGCTGTTATCTTGGGGAATGATTTCCTGAGTTGTATGGTGTTAATGGCAATGTTGTTGGAAGTGTCCTTCAGATATATGATAGAGCAGGAATGCACAGCGATCACCAATAATAATTGCCACTATTGGCACATTAACCAGCAATCTGTATTTTTTGTGAGGCCAAGAATTAAGGGCTGGTGGTTCTTTTGTATAACAAACTGCCGTCCCAAGAGTATGTATCTGTAATGCCAAATGGCACACTGGACTGCCAATAGTTCTCTGTCGAAAGTGGAGTATTGCTGCTCTGTTGGAGATAACTTCTTGCTGAAAATGCTAGTGTTCATCGGCTGCCTTCTGTATTCCACCCACTATTGTGCTACTTGCATCCATAATCCAAGCAAGGGACTTATTGAAGAGAGGAAATACTAGCGTTGCAGAAGAACTAGGGGCTTTCTTGGCTTACTGAAATGTCATTTCTTGCTTATCTGACCAGCATGTTTTGGGTTTTCCTTTTAGGCATTCATATAAGGGATATGATTCTAGATAGGTTGGATATGAAATGGTGATACTAATAAATTGTACCAGTGAATTCTTGCAGTGCTTTTATGTTTCCATGCCTTAGTGACAGCAGGGTTATTCTCAGAGGATATTATTCACAAGGCAATTAAAGGTGACACCTGTTTCAAAGGCCGAAAAAGCTGTAATTTGTACCAAAGGGGGTAAAGATTGCTGTCTTTTCTATGTCCTCTTTTGCTACTGGGACGTGATAACAACCCCCTTCACGGGATTAAGTTTCAATAATATTCTTGTCTCTTCGAGTTAGTTACTTAAGTTGGTGATGTTAGGTAATGGTACCTGTCTGGTACAACTTGAACATTAAGTTGCCGGTAGTCATCGCGGGAAGCCATGTGCCATTTCCTTTAGACACCAAGTGGAGGGAAGTACCCATGGACTAGAAGCTTTCTGTTCCATGTACAAGAATAATTGCTTTGCACCGGTTATTTTGTCTGAAGCTAGCTGTCTTAGGTGTGCATACACCGAGGGTACCTTTGTGACAATATTATATCTAATGTGGTGTTTTGTAGAGTGTGTGAGGTCAGGCTGGAGGTCATGGAGCTTGTTGCTTTCCTTGAAGTGATGGAGGCTACAGGGGTGTTTCTCTAAATTAATTGCTATCTAGATACATCTACCCGCATGTCGTATGCCTTCAGGAAATTTGCTCGAAGTGATGGGAAAAATTAAATCTGTAGGGAGGAATGTTCAACTGAATGGTTTGGAGGCAAACACTAATTACATGTTTCTGGTTCCATATATCTTCAGTGAGGACCATGGAGGGTATTGAGGGGTAGGTTCAATTGTTCATTTGGGGTGACTAGAATGAACGATTTGCACGCACCCGTATGATGAGGAATTCTGTGCTCGACATCTTATCGATGATGTAAAAACATGTAGAAGTTTTATTTATCTGAAAGAAAGACAGCAAAATACAAGCTCATTTCCCCATATGAGGCACCATTCTGGCAGCCGCTGATAGTTAGTTGGTTGAACTGCACTACACACTTGCTTGCACTATAAAGTCTCACTCCAGAATCACCAATGGGAGAAACCATGGTCCTTTGGTTTACTTGGATGTATTCTCTGGCATGGCAGCTGCTTGCAACAGTGTAAGAGAGAGGAAAGGGAATCTGGCTCACTGTCTGCCTCTTCATCACTTAGAGGTTGACTGTGTGTGGCTGCTGCTTCTATAAATGGTATTGAGAGGGTACTGACCATATCTAGACCAAGTGAACTTCATCTACCATTTGTATGAAATCTTTGAGGGACATGATGGATACATTGGAAATTGCCACAACTGTTTTACGCATCGTCTCTTGTTGGGCATTAGCACCAGGTATTGTTACTAGTTGTTCAAGTAGATTGTAGACAAGTGAGGGTCACTGATCTCCTATTGTCATTCCTATGATGTCCAAAAATTTTCTGGCCCTGAGGTCTTGGGGCATACTGAAGGATGACCAGAGTTGAACCTTCAAAGTTTCCTGTGACAGTGATGTCTGACTCGGCTAACTACTTTGCTATTTGCTCGAAGGCGGGATTCGAGTACAGCATCAGCTACTTGTGACGACAATGTGAGAATCTTTGACTTGAAGATAATCTCTGCTCTAAAGAATAGTCCTCTGGGTTGTGCATTGTGAAAGGAGGCACAGAGGTAGCGGCGGTGATTTTGGCGGCAAAGTTAGTGGCGTTGGGCAGTTTCTTTCACTCCATGGGCACCAATTTCCTGGTTATGGTTTGGATAGAAATGCTGGCTTGGATTAGGAAGTTTATTTACACAGAAATCTGACATAATTCCACATACATTCTATTTACAGGAACAAAATAATTTGAATCATCTTAACTGAAAGCATACGATATGCATTGGATGTTAGTTTCTGTTTTACAGACACAGTGCCGTCGTTCCTGGAATAAACAAAAATATCTTCGGATTCTTCTAGTGGTTTTTTTTTTTTTTTTTCAAATCCGTTTTCATGTCGTCCATGGGAGGTCGTGTTTCAGTGACCTGAACCACTGTTAGACGATGGGTAACGGTTCTTACAACCTATCTCTGACCAACATTGCTTGCAACCAATCTCAATATCCATATTAACACCCTACATCATACATTACTAAATGGATACCGTCATCTGATATAAATAACCGTCTGTGGTCGATAACTACCGTTCTAAATCATCAAACATGTCTAAAAATTTTGGTTATATTCTATCAAAACCATACAAATTTATCAATCATTAAAACTTTCTCGTTATACTCTGCACTCTATTTCCTTAATGCAATCAAGGAAATGGAGGATAGCTCAAGATAAATAGAAGACAGAGATGATGAGAACTGAATATGCAATGGAAGATGAAATAGCATTGGAAGGAGAAAGGATTAATGAGGTGGATTCATTTAAATATTTAGGAAAAATTATCTTTAATACAAGATCTTTAGAATTTGAGTTTAATGAAAGATTGAAGAAAGTAAATCAGAAAATGGCTAAATTAATTAAATTTGAAAATCAAATTGCCAGATATTACATGGGAAAATCAGGCTATATAACAGTTTAGTGAGATCGATGTTATTGTATGAACATAAGTCGTGGTATGACAATAAAACAATATCAAACATATTTTGTAGATTTAAGAACAAAGCCCTAAGAAGAATATTGGGAGTTAAATAGCACGACAGGATTAGAAAAGAAACTATGAGAGAGATTACTCGAGTGCCATATGTGGATGAGATAATGGTGCGGGGCAGATGGAGATGGTTTGGGCTTGCTCTTCCCACTTCCCAAGAGAAATTAGTTTACCAAATGTTCAACTGGGCTCCACAAGGCATTAGAAGAGTTGAGAGACCCAGGCCTACATGGCTGAGGACTATGAAGCATGAAGGAGATGATGTATTGACTTAAAAGCTCAAAATAGAGATGACTGGCTAAATCTAACCAAGACCCTTTGCATCAATACGCATGGGAGGAGATGATGATGATGATAACCTTTTCACATAAACGTGATTTAGATCTGAACTCTTGAAATTCCTGTCTCTTTTTAAGTCTAATTTAGTCTTAGTTTTCCTCGAGCAGTTTCTATTACCTAACTGCAGCTTCGTGGTATGTAAGATGAGAGTCACGGGATTTTTTTTGAAGGAGAGAGAGAGAGAGAGAGAGAGAGAGAGAGAGAGAGAGAGAGAGAGAGAGAGAGAGAGAGAGAGAGAGAGACCCGTTAACGAATTACATCTGATTTGGATGAAACCTCAATCACGAAGTTTGCTGCAAGTTATAAGTCTATCAAAGCTTCGGCTACCATACAGTGCTGAGGTAATTTTATAACATTCAAAAGCCAGCTTATCGGATTACCAAATAGCATTTTCCTCTTTTCATAATTCAATATATTGTAAAGTGCATTTAGCATACATAAATTTATTTTTTGATAAGAGGATCCCGTTTTACATATTGTCAAGAATATTCTCTCTCTTTAAAGTTCATCAACTTTAAAAATAAGAGTGAGGTAGGTGAACGTTGAATTCCTTCAAGTTTCGTGGGATGGCAATACCATGAAAGAAATCACCGAATTCATATAGATTTTATCATTCCAACATCCATTTACAGTGTAAAAGTATAACACAAATATGGCTGGAAGTCAGAATAAGGAGGTATTGGTTCGATGTTTACTTCTCGAGTAAGCAACTTTAGGAAGGAGGTTGCAAGGAGAAGCACTCGGTCTTAAAAATTCTATTCGACTTTTATTCATATCATTTGGGCTCAATCTGAGAAACAGTGATAACTGTACAATTACATTGAAATAAGAATGCATACTCTCCAGTGGTTGTAAATATAACTATTGTCAAAGAAAACCATGCACACGCAAACATATTTACATCTTTCCAGTGTTATACACTTTAGGAGTGGCACCAGAGAATAGACAAGGTAGTTTATCTTCAAGCTTCAGCCATTGAATTTTGAATGAATGCTCTGTGCAGAAACCTCTACAACAGTAGTAGTAGTAGTAGTAATAATATATTTTCGTAAAAGAACCCCTTTTATGCATGTGTAAATGTATAGAACAGTGGCATTCATTTTATAAAGGACTCTCTCTATTGCCCTTAGTGTATTCTTTCTTCCATATTATAATTTGCCAGTAAAAGGGAAATATTCATGCTTTTCGAGAAGAAAAATACCAGGCCAAGTTTAGTAAAGCCATTTTTTTTTCAATTGTGAATGCAAAAATATATAAATGCACAAAGTAATTTTAGATAAATGTACATGTTGTCAGAACTAAATATGGTCACTAATGTATCATACACACTCGCAAAAGTTGAAGTTCAAATTTGGGTTATTTAAATAAATCACTTCAATGATATTCTTTGTTTCCAATGGATTTCAACGCTAGCCACCGTGGTTTCAAGCAGTATGAAGGTACTCTGCCCATAGCCAAGACTATACTAAGAAGGGAAGGTAATATGTACCATTTCGGTTTATATGGAGAACTGGAATGGTGATGGTTGGTACTTATTGGCTGGAGTTCGCCTGAAGCTGTAGGCTGTAATCCCTGGAAGGTCTACGACCAGATGGCAGCTCAGTTCCAGGTAATTGGTGACTTATCAGATCTGTTGGGTTATTTTCTGGCTTGTCACAGTCGGCATAATCCCTTTGCCTAGTCACTGTGCATGGCAGCTCCATTTGAACAAAATTATGACTAATTTCCTTAATGTTGTCATTTTCTTGTTCGTTATTTCCGGTGTTGCTCAAATTCAGTGTGGCAGTGGGCCGTCGGCAAGTTGGCAATAAGAATATCTGCGTTGAGTTCCTCGTTTGTTTTCCGTTTTAAATATGCAGGGCTTCCAAAATTCTTAGGCCCCTGCCATAATAATATGATCTCTAGATATATCAGAACTATGTATTTGCCTTTGGTGCATTTTTATAGCTTATTACTGAGTGTGGCAGGATAACCTCTTGGTCCTGGGGACAGGTGTGCTGGTTGAGTGGGGTGAGCCAGTCTGGGGAAGGGTCCCCTAAGGAGATGAGAAGTCTGCTTCCCCGAAGAGGCCCTGTAGAGCATCACTTATTGACTGGCCTTGCGCCATTTCTCCAGGGTCTCTTCCATCAGGTGTTCCAATAAGAGGAACTCCTCTGTGTCTGACGCGTTTCTGAGGGGCCGGGCCTCCCTGTCCGGCATCCTTTTGGGCAGCTGGGACGGCACGGTATCCCTCCGCTGAAGGATACAGTTGTCCCACTGCGTGAGAACCTGAGCCATCAGGAAGTTTAATGCTCTACCTCCCGACAACGCAAGTTTTTGAAGCTGCTCTCTCGTGGACAAGCAAGATACTATAAGCCCAAGGGCTCCAATAGGGAAAAAAATAGCGGAACATTTCCGCAAGCTGAACATGATCGGCGAGCGGCGTCCGTCGGAGGAGTCCCTGGGCCTTTAGGGTTGGGTTGGAAATGCACCGGCTGTGAAGTTCCAAAGTGGGGCAGATGGAATGAGAAGGGAGGCGGAGGGGCGTATCTCAACTACAGGGTTCCACCGATCCCCGGGAAGAGGGGCATCTACGAACTGAACGGGAACGGTTGTGGCCACACCGGTAACCTCTACTCCTACTGGGATGACGGCAACTACAGCGTGGTGGTGACAAGTCCCTACGAGTACCCCCGTCATGATGTTTCTTGACTGGGGAGATGATCTCAAGCGAAGGGAACCTGGAACGTTCCCTCTTCTTGCCCTGCTGAACTGTCTCCTTCTTGCATGGTGGAGAAGCCTCTCCTGGAAGGGGGACCTAGGATGGCGCGGGTGAGGGTCTCTTACCACACAAGGACGAATGGGATTCTGGATCTGCTGTAAGCAATGCCCTGTTAGTAAATGGCCAGATCGGCTGGACGTGCCTCTGGGGAGACCTAATGGGGGTGAGGGGAGGACCTGACTAAGAGCCCAACTACCAGTCTGGGGAACTCAGGAAGCCCTCACGAAATGGCAAAGGTCCCTAGGAGTCTGGAGCGACCACATGGTCCCTCAGCGAGGTGGCTGGGAGTGGTGATGGCACATGGCTTGGGGCTACCACATGGGCAGATAGCAAGTTGGTGAGGAGCGCAGAAGTCCCTCGGGTCGGGCAACCACGCGGTCTAAAGGAGAGGTTGTAGGCAGCTAGGCTGGTAGTCTGGGCTGGAACACAAGGGGCCTTCGAAGCAAACCCAGGAACTACCGCTGTCTGTAACGAGGAACACGTGGAAACCGCCATCCTCAACAAAACCTCTGCTGAGGGAGGCATCCCAAGCCAAACTGAGCCCAAACTGCTTAGACAATGTCTTTGATGAAGATCCCTGAAACAAGCACCAAAGTCTCTACCCGATGCACAGTGCTCACCTGAAGCACCTGACAAGACAAAGAGGGTGCGGGACGAGCGGAACTCAAATTGGTCAAGGAGCAGGGCTTGGCTCTCGAGTCCTGACTCCTCCCCGATAGCGACTGGTCCTTCTTCGACCTCTTCTTCCTCTTGCCAGCTATAAGATTCCATTGAAAGTTAGGCCAGTTCACACACTCGGGGCACATGTTCCCCGAGAACAAAGACGACTCCGACATCAAGTGCACAACGATTTCAGCTCTACATCCAGGTGCGAAAGAAAGGAAACACAAGATTTCCCTTTTGTACCTGGACACTGACACTGAACACGCTCACTTTCCATGCTGAATGGCAACACACAAACAACACATACACACAGGAAAACGAGGGACACAACACGCAGAGCGAGACACTAGTAACAATACCTGGTCAGAACGAGACAAGAGAAGACCGAACACAACGGCAACCAGGACTGTAGTGTAATGGGGTTCCTGGGCCAGTTCAAGGCCCGAGTTGACCTCTGATCATGCCTGGCGGCTGGAAGGGTGTGGATTTGGGGTGGAGGTCTATCTGGATTTTTCTGGTTGGAACTGAGAGGATCCCAGAACTATCCTATAGTATACTGCATCAGAACAAATATATATATATATATATATATATATATATATATATATATATATATATATATATATATATATATATATATATATATACATATATGTATATATATATACATATATATACATAATATGTATATATTTATATATATATATATATATATATATATATATATATATATATATATATATATATATATATATATATATGTATATGTAAATACACATACATACATACATACATATATACATACACATATGTATGCATGTACATGTTGTGTGTGTGTGCGTGTTGTGTGTGGGAGATAACGAAAAATCAAGACAGAATAAATTTCATGTGAGAATAGAAGTATGACCTTACGTTGAAAATCAATAATGATAATTTTGCGCGTAAAGGAATAATAACTTTGTGCAGTTAAAAAGACAAAGAGAAAAACAATGATAAAATTGATAAACATGCTATGTTTAGCAAAAGAAACAGGATAATAAATCTTTCGAGTTGAAAGTGTTTTAGTGCCTCCCCTCTTGATGGAGCGAAGAATGGTTCATGAAAGGGACATAACAGAGGATGATTCAATTTTCTCAACAAGAGAAACGATTGAGAATTACGTGTGGGTTGTCCAATGTTTGTAAGTAACAGCGTTGTCTGATCATAGTGAGCATAAAAACTGAAAAAAAAAAATTAAGGTCTGAAAGCGAGCGTTAAAGAATAATATTTACGAAATAAATTGGATATAAGAATAAAACTGAATGGCTCTCATTACTCTTCATAAGTAAGTGTAACTGACTATAATCAGAAAAGACAGGTGATTTCGAGTAAAAGAGGAATCAAAGATAGTCGCTATACAGATTGATGGAAAGAGAACAGAAGTTTTTAGGGAAGCCAAACTGAAAAATGTGACATCAATAAATCCCACTTTCTTTAAGGGCGAAAGATGATTGTCGCTCTTTAAAAATGGAAAACAAATTAAGATGAGAAAGACCACGATAAACTCTCACCTTAGCAAACTATAAGTAAGGACGCTTCTGATCATTGCCGCAAAGATGGAAATGAAATTCAAATTCTGCCATGCGGAGAGAATGACAGATAACATGTGATTGAAAATTAGTGTATTTCTGTCGTACTATGGATAGACATGAAGTATTGGTGCTACATGGGCATTGGTATTATACCAATAACTTAATATTCAGCGAACGGAATGGAGAAAAGGGGTTGCACAGTACATTAGGTATTTATCATGTTGCTGATCTTTAGTATGGAAAAATAAGCCGTAAGGAGAGTAGAGAAAGCGTTATTCAATATACAAAGGAAAGTGTGTGATAGTGTTGTGATGTAAGAGAAGGGAAAGAATGTGTGAATCACATGTTTATTGTTATACAGCTAAGTGAGAAGTTTTTATGCAAGGGGAAGAGTTGTGGCATGCGCAGACACGTGAACAAGAGGATACAGAGGAATGATACATTACTATTTGAAAGGGTAGAGATACTACCCGATATGAAATTATGGGAATAACACTAAGCGACAGAAAAAAAGAGTAACATGGATACAAGAGCAAACTAAAGTGGAGGATATTCTAACAACATGTAAAAAAGAAATGGGCATGGGCAGGACATATAATGGAAATGAATAATAGCCTACATGAACATTAAGAATAACAGAATGGGTCCCTAGAAATTGCAAAAGTAGGGGAAGGAAGAGAAGACGATTGATTGACAAGCTTAGAAAATTTGCGGGTATAGACTGGCATAAAAAGACCATGAACAGCCTCGAATGGAAGGATATGTCTGTAGCCTTCGTCCTGCAGTGGACTAGTCACGGCTGATGATGATGACCATAACACAACTATACATGAGACAGTAGTCACAGGCTACAAATATAAATTTATAAGGTAAAGCAAAAGAGAATTTTGTACCTAGCTACATTTGGGAAACGATTAAATGTGCTTGTCTTAAGAATTCAAATGCAAGAGCTGGTGACAGATAAAAATCGGTAAATCTTCTCAGAGTGAGTATGACCATTCAAAATGCACAGCTAGCAAACCAGAATATTCCTAGATTAAAAAAGGAAAGGGGAACAGCATTTTACTTTGTGTTGATTAGATAGGCAGTTATAGTTTAACTTTAAGGTGAAAAAGGGTTAGTTTAAAATGAAGTTGTAAATATAAGTAATACGTTAGTTTAAAATGAGGTTGTAAATATAATTAATACAAGTGATTTTGGTAAGAATAAACTGAGAATTACATATATGGGTAGATGACAGGAGATTGAGAAGCTAACAGAAATTTCAAATGTGAGGTTACCTAGTCAGAAAAGTATTAGGTAAAAACACTTTGAAGTTGAACGCTAAAATAACTGGAAACCGGAACAGTTACATAACAGTGGAGAGGATCATGCATTTGTAGGGTACACATAGGATGCATAAGATAGTGAAGAAAAAATGTCAGAAGTAAAATGGCGAGTAATAAAAATGTGGAGGTGAATCTGGTCGTGAAACTCGGTTAGAATAATGAGTTTTACTAGTGTGGAAAAAAAAAGATGAAAAACATATGAAGAGATACTGTCTGAAGATAATGCGGTCCTCTGTCAACAGAGGATATAGAAATTTGTATAATTAAATTTTGAAGTGGGGAGAGAGGATGACTTGAATGAAGCCAAAAGTGAAATGAGTTGGGGTAAATTTAAGGATGCTGTCTAGGAAAAAGTGACCGTTGAGAACAGAATAAGGGCAATGCAGTGGTTGAAAAATGAAAAGGTGATAATAGTTGATAGGATTGCAAGAGTGCTACAGAAAAGTAGCTATAGTTTTGTGGGATAAATGACCAAGATATCTAAGATTTGTCTCGAGATGAAAAGTTTCCCAAAACTTCGTGAGTGGAATGATAGCTCGATAAGTTGAGACTGGTTATGGTTATGGATGTAGTTAAATGAATGGTGTTTATGACAAGTGTGTAGACAAAAGATTTATTGTGCAACTGTTGAAAGAGGAGTGTGAGAGTAAATCGAAAAAAAAATGGTTTTGCTGTACATAATTCTAAAGAAAGATTACGATAAAATATATAAGTAGAATGTGGAAGGTACAGAGCATATATAATGGAGATGATGCCGTGGAGACCAATTACATGTACTTATGGCGGGTGGAGTTTGTGTTAGAAAATGGAAATAAACTAGTTTGTGTTAAACCCAATAATAAGAGAGCTATGTCTTCCCACTTTCTAATTTCTTATGGATGGCACAATGAAAAGAGGTAGCAAACAGACAGATTTTGGAGATGACTTGTAAGACAAAGAGAGGGTTTTGACTGAAATATAAAGTGATTCAATTTTTTTAGTGGTATAATGTTAGTTGGCAAAATTGCTAAGAAGGCAAGAGTTTGAAAGAAATATCTAGAAATTAATTTTCTTGGAAGAGAGGTAGTCAGGTTTCAAGGAATATGAAAAAGGTTCGAATCAAGTTTGGTTCTTTTTTCTTGAAAGAAAGGTAGTCAGGTTTCAAGGAATATGAAAAAGGTTCGAATCAAGTTTGGTTCTTTTTTCTTGAAAGAAAGGTAGTCAGGTTTCAAGGAATATGAAAAAGGTTCGAATCAAGTTTGGTTCTTTTTTCTTGGAAGAAAGGTAGTCAGGTTTCAAGGCATATGAAAAAGGTTCGAATCAAGTTTGGTTCTTTTTTCTTGGAAGAAAGGTAGTCAGGTTTCAAGGCATATGAAAAAGGTTCGAATCAAGTTTGGTTCTTTTTTCTTGGAAGAAAGGTAGTCAGGTTTCAAGGCATATGAAAAAGGTTCGAATCAAGTTTGGTTCTTTTTTCTTGGAAGAAAGGTAGTCAGGTTTCAAGGCATATGAAAAAGGTTCGAATCAAGTTTGGTTCTTTTTTCTTGGAAGAAAGGTAGTCAGGTTTCAAGGCATATGAAAAAGGTTCGAATCAAGTTTGGTTCTTTTTTCTTGGAAGAAAGGTAGTCAGGTTTCAAGGCATATGAAAAAGGTTCGAATCAAGTTTGGTTCTTTTTTCTTGGAATGCCGTATTTTATATATTGGAGTAAATGTACTGGATGAGGGCAGCTTGAGGAAAAAATGGAAAGGCAACAAAACTTTATCAAACACTTTGGAAGAGAATTGGAGTGCAAGATTGGACTGCTGAGCAAGCTAAACTTATGGAATGGAAAACAGGATGTTATGATATATACATGTATGTATGTATATATATATATATATATATATATATATATATATATATATATGTGTGTGTGTGTGTGTGTGTGTGTGTGTGTGTGTGTGTGTACATATATATACATTGTGTACCTTTATTGAAATTTATACGGTACGTTATATAAGCCTTTCCCGATACCCAAAGTGGCTCGCAAATTTTCGATGTCATCGTAAATTTTGGATAACCTTGTTAGTTTAAAGTTAGGCTTTGCTGTGACGAACGTATCCAAAATGTGTGAGACTATCAAGAAACTATGGGGTTATTATGGCTATTGCAAACACATACATACATACATACACACATACATACATAGGATACGTAATATTCAATCATCCGATGATATTCATAAATTGCGGATTTAAATTTCAGTATTGGTGCTAGCAAAGGTCAAAAATTACATAATAAGTTTAATAAAATGATCAAAAGAAGGTCATTATTTTATGGAAAACTTTCCAAAACATTTCATATAACTTAAATACTTTGAATTTCTTTATTAGCAGTTACTCTGATTTTAATTCAACAGCTAAAAAAAAAATTATAAATGAAACAGAATATAACCGTAATATGTTTGTTTGTTATTACTGTCCTTCGTTGATCAAAAGAATATAGTCATATTCTGAAACTTTTATAACTTTCCAAGATCAAATAACTTTTTTAATCATATTTGGGAGAAATAAATATCCAGTGGGTCCCTTCCTCTACGGTCGTCTAGAGTCTCTAGACCTTATATATAAATGAGCATAAAAGCGAGATAACTAACACAATAATCTTTAGTCCTGGTATATGGAGTCTCACGTTGCTTTATATGGGATTAAAAGAGAGGAGTTAAAAATGTTCTCAACTTTATTCTAAATTTGCATATAAATATTCTACGAGAGAGAGAGAGAGAGAGAGAGAGAGAGAGAGAGAGAGAGAGAGAGAGAGAGAGAGAGAGAGAGAGAGAGAGAGAGAGAGAGAGAGAGAGAGAGAGAGAGAGAGAGAGAGAGAGAAGACATTTTAAAAATTGTAGTACATGACCAAAGAAGGGGAGTGAACGTTTCAGATATACGTCTATCCTAACCACTCACATTGAAAATAGAGAGAGAGAGAGAGAGAGAGAGAGAGAGAGAGAGAGAGAGAGAGAGAGAGAGAGAGAGAGAGAGAGAGCTCATTTGTAAATTCTGTTGTTCCAAAGGCAGCTGGAATCGCTTGAAACCCGCCACATTTCCCAACTAAAACTGGTCCAAAGATTCTTTCTTGCCACCAAGTTCCCTGTTGTACAATATAAACTCCCATCAAGAGGGGGAAGATTTTGTGACTTCATTTGGGTAAAAGCTCTTTCAATACTGTAAACTTCATTACTCCCTCAGTCCTCTTAGGCTGTGCGGGAGAGGGGGGGGGTCAAAGCGGGGAAAGGGCACCTTTAATGGTAACTGCTAATACAAAGGTTAGTCTTCATAAAGTCTAGATTGATTGATCGATTTTAATTTTTCTGGCATCCAGACGCCGATATCGTTTATTATAAACAAAGAATAAAATTAAATTAAATTTAAAACAATGAAAGCGAAGATGACCTTTCAAAACTTAAATACTGTTCAGAAGACCTGCTTCTGAAATAAATCTAAAAATACCGCTGGCATAGTGTAGCATTATAATTCTATAACACGAAGTGAAAACAAGCAATCCGCAAATGATGGTAAAATTAGATTTAAAATGTGGAATTTGACAAATATCAGCAAAAGAATTAAAAGGAATGATTTGGAATGATTAAAAAAAAGTTTATAAAACGCAAGGCAAAACATGCATAAAGATTTAAATAAATTCAATTACATTTTGATAGGGTAAAAATTGAAGTAGAGGTCGCCATACAGAAGACATCATCATCATCACCATACCCTACGCCTTCTGACTCAAAGGGCCAGGGTTAGATTTCGCCAGTCGTCTCTATCTTGAGCTTCTAATTTAATACTTCTCCATTCATCATCTCCTACTAAACGTTTCATAGTCGTCAGCCATGTAGGCCTGGGTCTTCCAACTCTTTGAGGGTCTTGTGAGAGACAATTGAAAGTTTGTTGAACTAATCTCCCTTGAGGAGTGCGAGGAGCATGACCACATACCATTTCCATCTAACCCTCATCCACATACAGCACTCGGGTAATCTCTCATAGTTTCATTTCCATCATGTCCTGCCATTTAAATCTCAATATTCTTCAGATGGCTTTGTTCTCAAATCTACAAAATCTGATGGATATTGTTTCATTGTCATACCACGACTAATGTCCATTGAGTAACACTGGATCTCTCTCTCTCTCTCTCTCTCTGGTTACGGCTCATACACAGAATAGACTGGCATATTCTTACCACTTTCTACTCTGTCCATATACACCTGACAGCATTGAGATTACCAAACAATTCTTCTTCACTCTAGGAGTTAACTACTGCAATGTAATTGTTCAGTGGCTACTTTCCTCTTGGTAAGGGTAGAAGAGACTCTTTAGCTAAGGTAAGCAGCTCTTCTAGGAGAAAGTTGAGGGTACAGTCGGGCACACTATTTTATCTTATTTCCCTTCCTCTTGTTTTGTTAAAGTCTTTATAGTTTCTATAGGAGATATTTATTGCAATGTTTCTCTTCTTAAAATATTTTATTTTTCCTTGTTTCCTTTCCTCACTGGGCTATTTTTCTTGTTGGAGCCCCTGAGCTTATAGCATTCTGCTTTTCCAACTAGGGTTGTAGCTTAGAAATTAGTAATAAGTAATAGTTGGGATTTTCTCACTACCGTTATGTAGTTTTCTATAGAGATATCTTCAAGTGTTCTGATAAAAGATTCATCTATTCCTTGTCTTCAAAGGGCTTTCATTTGAGAAATATATATATATACAGTATACATATATATATATATATATATATATATATATATATATATATATATATATATATATATACATATATATATATATATATATATATATATATACATTATATATATATATATATATATATATATATATATATATATATATATATATATACATATATTGAGTTTGGTGTCTGTTCTGGCATAACAACTTCGCATGGCTCTACTTGTAGCCTCAAAAAAAAAAAAAAATCAAAATGTAAAAAATTTCAGTAAATTTAACATATCGTAGGCCACAAAAAATGGGACAACTGACGGGTACCTATTCAAAGACAAACACACATACTAGATAGCAATATGTAATACAATCGAGTCGACTTCAAAAAGCACCTCTCTTGATAAATGGATGAATAAGAAAGCGGTCACTTCATTGATTCCCTTTCGAAAATGTTATTCCGGGGATAGTGTTAATTCGATATTAAAGGATACTTGCGATTTATTAGTTGAAATTATTCAAAAAAAAGGATACTTGTTACTATTTAGAGTAATATTAAATATATATATATATATATATATATATATATATATATATATATATATATATATATATATGTGAGTATTCATACATGAAAATAACTAAAAAACATACATCTCATCATGACAAAATATCTGATTACAAGACAAAAGACATAGGATCCTATTAAGTATGAACTTGTTTTGGGATTAATAAATATAAGTAAAATTAAATGGTCTAAATTCTCATAGTAATGTTGTAAGTTATCAGATTAATTCTAGGAATTGTTCCGTTAAATCATGAATCTTCACCAGTTGCCATAAAAGCTAATACATAAGCTCTTGAATAAAGTTACAAATGAAAGAAAATATCAGCTGCATTATATATCCCAAATATCAGTGTTGAATAATCACTTGGAAAAAACAAGTGCATACCACACATAAAGCATACCCCTGATTGAATATCTAATAATTATTCCATTTGATTGAACTAAAACGTTAATTACGCATGAAAAAAAACTTTATGACAACAAGTAATAAATTTCAAATTGAAAGGTTTTATTTCTCAATTTTATAATAACTAAAATATTAAAAAGTAGATAAAAGGAAGAAATTTTTATACAAGCATTTTGTATATGAAGACCTCTGAATAGGTTAAATGATTATATACAGTAGAAGCGAAGGTTAAAATAGGAAAAGTACCTAGAATTTACATTATTAGATCTGATATTATCAAAAGCGATACAAATATTTATGAAAAAAGGATATAAGTATAATATTAATACGAAAAGGTCGTAAAAAAGCCATAGAAAGTTCCCTTGAACAAATATGTAATGCCAATGACACATACAGTACGTATATACCACAACCTCACATACATATTTTATATATATATATATATATATATATATATATATATATTTATATATACATATACATATATATATAACATATATATATATATATATATATATATATATATATATATATATATATATGGTATATACTGTACGTGTATTATGGAGTTGGCTCAACAGTTCCTCCATACATTCCATATTTAGCTTCCAAAGATACACATCCACACATATACACGCACACACACATATACATATACATATATACATATATATACATATATACACAGTATATATATACATACATATATATATATATATATATATATATATATATATATATATATATATGTGTGTGTGTGTGTGTTTGTGTTTGATATAGTGTATGTAACCGAGTATATGCGCGTGAAGGGATCACGTAGTTAAATATATGATTACTGTATTACATTCCCTGAATAGCCGTTTCAAAACATATTCATTCGTAATTCTCTGGCCGGTTATTAATAACCCAGCCTTATGAAACATTTCCCGGTCCTCTCTGTATGCAGATTAAGGCGACGCAATTTAGCTTGAATATAGCGATTTCAAAGTTGACAAAAGTATTTTCCGCAGATGAAACCTTAAAGCGACTTAAATCATTACAACAGGATTCAAAATGAAAGGCGTAAAATTTACGAGCGAACGAACAAACATTATGGAGTAATAGTCATAGAGAATTGACATAACATTTACATTAAGTTATAATGTATTATAGAATGTTGAGTTTGCATTTATTAAAGAATAGACTAGATTACATAATGGATGTTAATATACCTACTATACCATACAAAATATTTAAATCGATAGAAAATTCGCAGCATTCCTTCAAAAATAAAAAAATTATGTAATCACTAAATAATCACTAGATTGAATGTCAAACAATATAAAAAAAAAGCAGGACGATTTACTTTATTATTATTATTATTATTATTATTATTATTATTATTATTATTATTATCATTATTATTATTTTTATCATTATTACTTGCTAAGCTACAAACCTAATTAGAAAAGCAGGATGCTATAAGGCCAAGGGCTTCAACAGGAAAAATAGCCCGGTGAGAAAATGAAACAAGGAAAAATATATTTTAAGAAGAGTAACATTAAAATAAATATCTTCTATATAAACTATAAAAGCTTTAACTAAACAAGAGTAAGAGAAATAAGATAAAGTACTGACATGATTAGTGATGAAAGATTAATGTGTTGAATACTGCAGTGCTAGCACAGTATTATAGGCGATGAAATAATAGTCAAAATAAGGATGTTTCATGTTAACAAATGACAGGTGTAAGAAGATAATATCTTCCATCATTACTTGATACTGATGTTGATAATGAAATTTCATGTTGAATGCCGTGATGACTTCATGGTAAAACTATGGAAAAAAAAATTACCAATAAAGATATGTTAATATAGCGAATAAAACTATATCAACATAACACTGGTAATATGGAAATTAAAAGCTGATAATGAGCAATATAATTCTCTAACCAGCGACACCATTGAAAAAAAAGTGACTATTGCATCCAAGCCATATTCAAATAACTACATAATTATACGAATAATGAGACATGCCACGTTCTATATGCCAAACTATGCGTGGCACTGCTGCCAAGGCTCGTAAAATTATTACGACATGCGAAAAGTATCATTTTTTTTAATTAATATAAAAGCTGGTTTCACAAAAGTTACACCAGGCAGAGGAAATTTTATTCGTTTAAAAAACAGGAACAACAATTACACTTTATTATAAAGTGGAGGCGTTAAATACAATTAAATGAGTCTTTAAATCAGTCTCGCTAAAGTTTTCAGTGAATATTTGAATTGTTTCGATCTTGATATAATTAAAACAAAGTTTTATACCAGAGTTGGATAAATATGAAAGATTCTTTAATCACAGAAAATACAACTATACTAGACCAATTACATAATACCCAAGGCCGTTTTAACTATCGCCTATGGTGTTTTCAAGAGAACTACTAAAAAAACACTCGTATTAAGAAGAATTCTTATCTCAGAAAGCAGACGGACACACTAAGAATTCTAAAGCTTTTATATCTAATTTGTTTCAAGATACAAATAATTACAAGACATCAAATAACTGAACTTGCAGCAAAAGCCTTGAGCCTCACTTGATAGACCAGGAGGGGTTGTAGTTAAAAAAAAGGGGGGGGAGGGTATGGGAAGGATTGAATCTGGGTATGTTAGCGTGCATATCTACCTAAATATTTAGCCGTCATTTATATATATATATATGTGTGTGTGTGTGTGAGTGTGTGTATATATATATATATACATATAATATATATATATATATATATATATATATATATATATATATATATATATATATATATATATATATATATATAGTATACTGCATATATATCAACCCAGAGAAATTCGTCGCCTTATTAATCAACCAAGTGCAGGGTGGAGTAAGGATTGAATTCTCAGTACTGGACTAATTGATGGATATATTGCGTAAACGAAACAGGTCATTATTAATAACATTGGTGTTTAGATATAAAATTTAATTAACTAGTGCATGTTTAAGTATAATTACTCCCTGTTAATATCATTAAAATATCAATTTTCTTTCGGTATTAAATCTAATAATGTAATTTGTTTTAATAAAACCGTAGGTTGCTATTAGTAGCCAAAAGAAAAAAAAATCTTGATAAAAGCACCAGAAGTAGAAAATAGTTGAAACAATTGATAGAAGCACCATATGTAGAAAATAGTAAAAATAGATTCTTGATAGAAGCAGGTGTAGTAAATAGTAAAAAAAAAAATCTTGATAAAAGCACATATAGAAAACACTATAAAAAATCTTGATAGAAGCACATGCAGTATATATAGGCAATAGTTAAAAAAATCTTGATAGAAGCACATATAGGAAATAATAATAAAAAAAAAATCTTGATAGAAGCACATATAGAAAATGGTAAAAAAAAAAAATTCTATATAGAAGTACATAGAAAATAGTGAAAAAAAAAATTCTTGATAGATGAACCACATATAGAAAATAGTAAAAGAAAAGAAATCTTGTTAGCCACGCATATACAAAATAGTAAAAAAAATCTTGATAGAAGCACATAGGAAATAATAATAAAAAAAAAAAATCTTGATAGAAGCACATATAGAAAATGGTAAAAAAAAATCTATATAGAAGTACATAGAAAATAGTGAAAAAAAAAATTCTTGATAGATGAACCACATATAGAAAATAGTAAAAGAAAAGAAATCTTGTTAGCCGCGCATATACAAAATAGTAAAAAAAAAAATCTTGACAGAAGCGCATAGAAAATAGTAGAAGAAAAAAAATTATAGAAGCATCGCATGTAGAAAATAATCACCAAATCTTTTCTGTGAGATGACAATCCGTTAAGACGTTTCTGTGCAAATAATTCTAATCAAACTTAATGCACACCTGTCACTAAAAGAAGAAACTTCGTTAGTTACGTCACACATGTTTGGGCGGAGAGAAGGAAGGAAATATAAGGGAGAGAGATATGAAAAGAGCCTTCATTTCCTCAAAGGATCCGTGAAAGGACGAAACTTGATCCCAGACCATGATTACAGGGTACTGTTTCATACCTTATGATCATTGTATATATATATATATATATATATATATATATATATATATATATATATATATATATATATATATATATATATATATATATATATATATATATATATAATGTACGCAACCCGTCAAAAATGACGGCTCAATATTTAGATATATATGCACACACACAGCTTCAACCATTTCCATCGTTGGTGTTCTCACCCCCTCCCCCTTTCATAACCACAGCCCGGCTACTCGCTCTTCCCCCTACCCGAGTAGTCATACGTTTGGCAATGACAGGATATAGATACAGATATAGATATATATATATATATATATATATATATATATATATATATATATAGAGAGAGAGAGAGAGAGAGAGAGAGAGAGAGAGAGAGAGAGAGAGAGAGAGAGAGAGAGAGAGATCCATGGTAAATATACTTGCACCCACTCACTGCCATCCACACACAAACACACACACACATACAAAATATATATATATATATATATATATATATATATATATATATATATATATATATATATATATATATATATATATATTAATAGATTAGTACTGACTATTTTAATTCTCAACGGATTATAACCCAGAGGCAATAATATCTACTCGTTTTCCGAATAATACCTTCCAGATTTTTATATAACCTCCTTTCCAATTTATCGTATATGAATTTACATGTTACTGTCCATGTTGCCATCCGTAGTGTTCCTCGCACAATTTATGATGGCCTTTTCTACAATAAACCTTGATGTTTTTTAGAAACTTCAATAAATTAAATCCATTTTGTCCCAGTTTACTACTTTAACTTTATTCCAGTTGTGCTTGAGAAAGACTAATACTTGGTTGCTTGTGTTGTTTTTGCCCTTTCTTTACATGATTTGTTACTTATTCAAAGTACGTATTGTCACTGTTCCTGTTCTTCATCATCTTTATTTAACTGCATTTCTGTAGATCACTACATTTTGAAATAATTTAATGCTTTGTTTTTCATAAGATTAATTATCATTTTTATATTATCTATTTCGTTCCTTACTTGCTAAACTGTCATAAGAGCATTCTAATTCATTATCCAAATATATCAAGCAACATATTCTAGATGCCCAAATAAAAACCCCGACATAATTACTATCTTTATCTCATATCTATGGCGAAAACACTTTTATATAAGAATTGTCATAGGTTTCATGTCATATGCCCTGTTTTTATTAGTATATCTCATGTTTGAGTAACACATTCAGAGAGGGATTCTGTTTTGATAATTCCTTTTTGTCAGTTTAAATAAATACTATTTAACTTTCCCTTTCCGTTACATACATATTTATATATATATATATATATATATATATATATATATATATATATATATATATATATATATATATATATATATATATATATATTTATATATGTATGTATATATATATATATATATACATATTTATACTTTTATTATATATCTATGCATACATATGCGCACACATACAAACACACACACACATATATTTACATATATATATACATATATATATATATATATATATATATATATATATATATATATATATACATCATCATCATCATCATTAGCCGTTACTAGCTAGTCCACCGTAAAACAAGTTTCATAAAAATCCTTCCACTTGGGTCTGAGTATGGTCTTTCTGTGCCATTTAATACCCGTAGATTTTCTTAGTTCGTCAATCCATTTTCTTTCCACAATTATGTGTGCGTGTGTATGAGTGTGTGTGCAGCCATCTGCCCTGTCGAATAGAACACTCCGTGAAGAAAAAACTTAGTCTTGATTATATGAAGAACAGAGAAGAAACTAATGACTAAAATAATGCCGGCAATTACTAGAAAGCACTAATTCGACGTTAAATCGAAAGATCTTGCTCAGGATCAAAGTCTTATTTTTTTCTGGATTTGTGCGCTGAATCGAACATATTCTATTATCATTAATCATTAGTTGGACTCTCCTATATGTCTACGATGCCATAAAAATTATGACATTTAGGACACGAGGATGTCATAAAAAGAAATATTGTTTTGAATTACTGGCAATGTGTTTAATAAGGCAAGATTGCCCATTTACGTCAACAAAGTACATTACATGTTACGAGCTGTTAGTATTTCCCTTTATCTTGAATTGCAATCCATTCCTCGCTGTACTTGGGTTCTAAATTAATATTGAAGATGTACGATTATGATCCCCACCGTTATTGTTATCTAAATATGAACTAAATGTAAAAATCATATTTCCCTTACCTACGGTAATCACCTGCTCTTTTCTACTATACGTCAAATAATTGAAGGCAACAGATCCATCTCTTAAAACATAAACGGTTTTACAAATATGAAAAGGACAAGAAGCTGAGAGAATTAAAACAGGTTCATCCTTTTCTTTGGTGAAGGATTCTATGAGAAAACAAATTTAAATTAGAAAAATAGCTGAATAAAACGAATCCTTCAAAAATTTGTATTTAGTTAACATGTGGAGGGTAAATAAAACAATTCCTGACGAGAATATTAAGTTTTTTGTTTAATAGGTTTCAATAGAAATAAATATTTTAGATTTTCGGGGCACCAGGTATCAGAATATACTGTACATAAGATATGCAAAATGTCCTTGAGTCAAAAAAGAAAAAGTCCATTTGACCGTGGAATGTTACATACAATAGAGCTGAATAGTATCTTGATATAGAAAAGAATATTTACACGAACCAAAACAATTGCATTTAGGATTGCAATGATAACATTCTAGAGAATGGGGAGAAAAAGATTCTCAATGAGATATGCAAAATGGAGAGAGAGAGAGAGAGAGAGAGAGAGAGAGAGAGAGAGAGAGAGAGAGAGAGAGAGAGAGAGAGAGAGAGAGAGAGAGAGAGAGAGAGATGGGGGGTTATCTTCGCATCTGTGTAAAGATATGAAGGAGCACTTATCTTCCGCAAGAAAAACAAGCTGAAAACGAAATGTTGCCTTTGAGAGAGAGAGAGAGAGAGAGAGAGAGAGAGAGAGAGAGAGAGAGGAGAGAGAGAGAGAGAGAGAAGGGTGGCAATTCTTCGCCTCGAGGAAGGGGAAATAACGAAAAATTGGATTGGCAGCAACGTCATTCAATACTTGAGAATGACTTTTTCAGAGACTTGAGTTATATTGAAGAAAAATTTTATTTCATTGTAGCATTTTGCTGTTGCCACTCAGCAAGATTCAGAACTGCGGAGGACTACAACTTGCTTTATATAAATTGCAATAAAAGAGGCAAATCTACAGCATATAAAAGGATATAGGGAGTCTCTACAAATCTTCAACAGAACTGAAAGATGAATTTAGAGGTATGCATGGGAAGAACTATTTAACATCCAGTAATCACACAAACAGGTAGGTTGTGTGTGTGAGGAGTGAGTGAGTGATTGAGTGTATATGTATATAAATAAATAAGTAAATAAATAAATATATATATATATATATTTATATAATATATATGTGTATATATATATAATATATATATATATATATATATATATATATAATCAAATAAGCCTCAAATAGCTTTTAATATTGAATTCACTATACCACGTGACTATAGAACCATAAGGAAATTATTTATATGATAAGCACTTCAACCCTGTAGAAATAAAGGTATACAGTTGATTTGTCCATCCATCCATCTTTATATTTAGATGGTAAAGTTAACCGTCTACCTTTATTTCTACTCAGCGCTAAGGTTTGCATCTTCATCCAGTCAACACTATTTATTACTTAACATATTTCCCTAAAGGTGTTAGATCCTGTGGGAGAGCAAATTTAACATCAAAAGATACCTGTAGCTTATTTGAATATATGAAAATTACGAGTATTAGTGTTTTATATATGTATATATATACTGTGTATATATATACATACATATATAAATAATATATATACATATATATATATATATATATACACATACATATATAAATAATATATATATACAGTATATATATATATATATATATATATATTGTGTGTGTATATATATACATACATATATATATATATATATATATATATATATATATAATATATATATATTATATATCCACAATATAGTATGCGACCCGACAAAATAAAACCGTTAAATATTTACATAGATATGCATATATGCACACACACAGCCCCCACCCTCCCAAGGGATAGGGAGAGCTGAGCGTGAGAATATATATGTATGTATGTATATACATATATATATATATATATATATATATATCCAAACACTTGTCTTTATTATACAAGGGAGATGTGTGTTCTTGGTGGGGCTGGTAAGATCGTATTTCAGCCATGCTGCCAAATCAACCTTCAAACATGTTTCTCATTTCCCGTCCATGTGCTATTTGAAAGTGATATTTTATATAATCTGTATAAAGCAAAGGAAGCTACATAGTTCAATTAGTTTTATGTTTATAACAAAAATTTGTTTAAATTCCATGACATGTGATAAGTATTTCCTTATGTTGACACGTTGCTGTGATGGTTTTGGTCTGCGTGACGTCACGACTCCATGAAAAATTGAACTGAACGGGAAAAACTTCCCTCAGTGGCGGCAAAACTTCCTTTCACAATATTATGCTGGAGATTGGCTTCAAATATAGCAAGGCTGGTGGAAGCAAATTCCCCTTATGGAGAGTAAAAAAACAAAAAAAAAGAAGAAGAAGAAAAAGAATAAGAAGAAGAAAAAGAAGAAGAAGTAGTAGTCAAGTAGGCCTCACAAATCGTCATGTATTTAGATGTAGTTAGAAATTTAGCGACAACGATCATTGCCGCTAATCTTCTAACTACCACGTAAACGTACTGAAGTTAAACCCGAATTTTTATTTTGTTGTCCAGGATTTTACCTTACTCAGTAATTGCTTATTATGTTGATTTTTTGTCAGTTCTTTTAATCTATTTCACGCTATTACCTCCGCCAACGAAGTTGGAAGGAGGTTATGTTTTATGGCCTGTTTGTGTGTATTTATTCGTGAACAGCTTCCTGGCCACAATTTTAATCGTAGAGTAATGAAACTTACGGGGATTAACTGTTATGTAAAAAGCTGGAAATTATTAATTTTGGAAGGTCAAGGTCAAAGATTAAGGTCACGGTTAAGAAAAATGTCCAATCAGCCATAAGTTTGGACATCATTGTCACAGAGACTTGAAACTTGGTTCATATTTGAGTATGAAAATCCATGCCCATCAATACATGTTAAGGTCAAATGTCAAGGTCAAGTCCAGGTCAACCAAAAGGTCAAATTCCGGGCATCAACCATACGGCCACATTTTTAATCGTAAAGTGGTGAAACTTGCAGGAATTTTAAACTGTTATGTAAAGATCTGGAACTAATTAAGTTTTGGAATGTCAAAGGTCAAGGTCATGGACGAACAAAATGTCCATATCACATAATCAGCCATAAGTTTGGACATCCTTATCACAGAGACTTCAAAATTGGTTCATATTTGAGTGTATGAAAATCCAAGCCAACGAGAAATAGGTTGCCGTGGCGGAGGTCTGCCCTCTACTGAGTGTCCCTCTTATGTTTTAGCCCTGATATTGGGAAAGATTGATCCCTAAAATCTTAGTTGTAATAAATAGTCTAAAATGTTGAAGTTACTGCTGTTAATCGCCTTTTTGGTATATGTGTGTATATATATAAATTATATATATATATATATATATATATATATAAATTATATATATATATATATATATATACATATATGTATATATATGTATATATATAAATACATTTTTATATATATAAATGTATATACATGTATATGAATATATATGCATATATACATATATATAATATATATACATAATATATATACATAACATATATACATATATATATATATATATATATATATCGCAAACAGAACAAGCCTTCGGAGCCATTAAGCAAAATTGAGCGTCAAAGTTTAATTTTGTTGAGCCACAATATTTTCAAGGCCTGTGAAAATATAACATATTTACAAGAGTTTGCATAAAATTATTCTTTCTCCAAAATGAGTGTATACAAATAGTATGATAAAAATTTGATTAGGAAAACGGATAGAACAACAAGGGCAAACCGGGGTTGCTTACAAATTTGCAAACTCGACAATTTGTAAGATTTAAACTCAGAGGCTGGTAAACTCTCAAACTTGCACATTCATACTGGAAAGTTCATACACTTGTAAATTCACAAAGTTGAACACCCAAATTCGCAAACTAGGAAACCTGCAAACGCAAACTAACACTCATAAACTCACACATTTGCCGACTGGCAAATTGAAAACTCAAACTGGTAAATAATAAACTCAAAATGGTAAACTTTAATTTGAAAACCAGCAAACTCAAAATCATAATTCATAAACTTGAAACTGCAAAACTTAAACTTTAGAAATTACAAACTCACAAATTAGCGAATTCGAACTTACAATTTCCAACTCACAAACTCAAAACCATGCAAACTTTGAAGCTGAAAAATAAAACTTGCGAACTCACAAGCTCTTCAGCTTGCTAGCTAAATTAAACTCAAAACAGTAACTTACAAACTTAAATCCTAACCCTTGCAATATTGCAAACTTGCGAACCGGCAAATTCAAATTAGCAACCTTGAAAACTTGATATACCATTCAATTCAGATTTGTCATTCAAAGTGAAGACGCCTCCTGCCACTGAGAATAAAATCAGAACAAAAAGAAATACCTTTTTGCTAGGCCCTTTCTCTTAAGCATGAATGAAAGTTAATGCATATCAAGTATCCAAGTGATCCCATGATCCTTCAAAGTATCTAACATCAATAAATCTCCTTCCCCCTTTCTATATATCGAGTCGTTCGATTTGATAAGAAAAGTTAAGAAAGTTAAACGTTGTGTTCCAAGCTGTTTCCTATTCATAGCCTTTCCGGGTGTGGATGGGTATATCATCGAAGCATTATATTTTCCTATGTATTCAGAATAGTATTTTCTTTTCTCAAATCTAAGGTTACTCGTATATATTTCCTTCTCTATGAACAATAAACAACAATTCTTAGGTAGTTTATCCTAAGACTCGTCCATAAATTATTTGAAATGTAATTATGAGACATGGTCATGTAACAATGTGGTTAATGAACATATCTAGTTATTTTCAAAATCAATCTAAATTACAAATTATTACTGACTAAGAATTACAATGTTATTCCTGCAATTACATTTGTTTTTTATTAATTATTCATGAATATCATTCAAATGAACACCGATAATTAAGAATAATTAATTTATAATGTCAAACATCATTAAAAACATAAAAAATTATTCCTAATCAAATCTTCATTTACAAAATAATTTCAAAATTCGAAGCTATCTTTATAATGAGCAAGGGCAGATTAAAATGGTAAATAAATCGGCTGGGCTCTTGATAAAGCCTGACTTGTTTACCAAGCAAATTATCTTTACACTTTCAAACCCAAAAATCTTAAATATCTACCAATTTCATAGCATGTGTCACATCAACGTTATTCACTATCTTCATATATATATATATATATATATATATATATAATACTTGCTAAGCTACAGCCCTAGTTGGAAAAGCAGGATGCCATAAACCCATAGGATCCAACAGGGACAATGAGCCTCGTTATCCTCGGTCAGACATCTAAAATAGAAACATTTAAGTGGTATTTTTGCCAGTGAATACAATGACCTCATCACCCCAGTCACTCAACCAGGATATCATTAGCTGAAATGACACATTACATAAGGAAGGCATTTTAGATTATTAAGAGTAGTAATTGATGCTGACTCTAATACTAAAGTTTTGGGATGATGGAAATTATTCACAAGCTATAACTTAAAAAAAAAAAAAAAATATGATGATCTAAGTCCATAACCAGGAAATACACACCAGAAGATTTTGTAGACTTTGGTCATAAAGGATTAAAAAGGCTTCCCATTGATCAACAGATCAAAGAAATATCAAGAAGTTTTAACGAACGAGTGACTGAAAAAATGCAAACTCCAAAATGTACAAGGCAAAAGCAACATTTATCAATTACAAAGTATTTAAAACAGGCTGGAAAACAAGCGTTGCCCACTGTCGATGACCCCCAGGAGCCATAATCGTCAGCTTCTAATGACACCCCAAAAGAGTTATCTATGGCTCTTCGTGTTCTCCAACTTTCAAAGAGGATGATGCTGATGATTTATCTTATCATCACAAGCATCTTACAATATCATCACATTATCGTTTTCATCTTCATTTGAAAAATAACGTAAAAAGAATGAAGAACAGAGCAGGCTGTGTGTATCTGTAATAGATTACATTTCCATTATATATTATGTGATCACCCAATATATAAAGCAATACTTTTCCAAACATATCATTTAACAGAAAGTTGGTTCAATATTATTTAATCCTATACAGAGTATTTCAAAAAGTTTATTCTACATTGTTCGTTCGGTGTTCGAAGCGAACAAAAGTATGGCTTTAATTGCTCCACCATCCCCTGATGCACGATACTTTCTTTTCTTTTCCATATTCTATTGTCCCTGGAAGATTAGCTTGAACCATCAGAACCTCTATCATTAGAAAGAGAGAGAGAGAGAGAGAGAGAGAGAGAGAGAGAGAGAGAGAGAGGTGGGAGGTGTGTAAATATATGCAACGTTCATTATCTTTTATAAAACCATTATTGTCAATGCTTCTATTTACGATATCTATTCCATGGGGAATAACTTATTAACAGTGGGTAAAAACCCGTGACCTCAGGAGGCGTTTCTATACGGGACAAATCTCCACCTATATACGAGTGTGTGTATACATACAAATGTGTATATATATATATATATATATATGCCTCACGTTTATATTTGATACCCGCAAATAAAAAAAAATTATCTCTCTCTCTCTCTCTCTCTCTCTCTCTCTCTCTCTCTATAATATATATATATATATATATAATGTGTGTGTGTGCGTGTGTCGTGTATAATATACTGTATATGTGTGTGTCAGTGTTTAATACTATTAGAAGACCATCACAAACTTCTGCTTGAAAATTCAAAGAAGGCTTTATAACTTATATAAAAATACCTTCACCACTTCCAGGTATTCTAAACATTGCTTGAGCCGGCTATCCCCGTTTGTCATAACCCTAGATAGTGACAAGAAGTGAGAAAGCGGCCCCGATTCTGATGCAACTGCCCCTCCAAGGTCGCCAGAATCAGTCAATTAAAGATAAACATCGATAGGAATGGGGTCCTAGTTGAAACCAGAGAGAACACTCGTGTGAACACCTAAGGAGTGATGGTTACATTAAATTCAGTTTTGATATGATACACTATATTTCA
>NC_090725.1:231461966-231494466 GCF_036898095.1 Palaemon carinicauda | reverse complement strand
CCCCTCCCAAACATCGCCAACGTGACCTCCTACCTGCACAAAGTGAAGGTTTTCTCCACGTTCGACCTCCTGAAGGGGTATTATCAGGTGCCTATAATCCCAGAAGACATCCTCAAGACTGCCATCACCACTTCCTACGGTACATACACCTTCAATTACTCCTGTTTTGGCCTTCGTAATGCCCGGGCCACTTTTCAACGTCTCATGGATGGCTTCTTAGGGGACCTCCCCTTCTGTGTATGTTACATGGACGACATACTTGTGTTCTCTTCCTCAAAAGAGGAACATCTCCGTCACCTGCGCATCGTGCTCGACCACCTACAACAAAACGGCCTTGTAGTCTGGTACGACAAGTGTACCTTTGGCGCCAACGAAGTGTCGTTCTTAGAGCACCGCATCACTCCTGAAGGAGTCCATCCCCTCCCTGAGAAGGTAACAGCCATTCAGAACTTCCCCATGGCCTCGACCATCAAAGCACTGCAGGAATTCTTGGGCACAATCAACTATTATCACCGTTTTCTGCCAGCCATTGCCACCACTCTTGCTCCCATCTACGCTTCCCTCAAGGCCAAGCCAAAAGACCTGAAGTGGGGTCCCCTTCAAGAAGCGGCTTTCTGCAACACAGAGAAAGCACTATCAACCGCTGCTGCTCTCACTTTTCCCGTCCCACATGCCACTCTCCTTCTCTCCACCGATGCCAGCGATGTCGCAATTGGTGCAGTACTCGAACAGGTCAACGGCTCGCCCAGCCCATTGGCCTTCTTCAGCAGAAACTGTCCAAGGCAGAATCAGGTTATTCTACCTTCGATCGCGAATTGTTGGCAGTGCACTAAGCTGTCCGTGACTTTCGCCATTTCTTAGAAGGTACGCCCTTCGTCATTCGCACAGACCACATGCCTCTGGTGCACGCCTTCACTTGACAGTCTGACGCCTGGTCCGCCCATCAACACCGACATCTCTCCGCCGTGGTTTCATACAACTGTTCCATTCAACACGTCCCTGGGAAAATGAATCCCATTGCCGATGCCCTGTCAAGAAACACGTTGGCCGCTGTTCAACTGAGATTGGATTACAACGCCTTGGCTGAAGCCCAATGAGAGGATCTAGAGTATCAAGCAAGTAGGACATCCTGCACATCCCTCCGTTGGGAAGACGTTCCCCTCAAAGACTCCAACACCACCCTCCTCTGTAACGTCAGTACTGGTAGACCGCGACCGTGGATTCCTGCTCCCATGCGCCAACAGGTGTTTGATTTCATTCACGGCCTTTCACATCCCTCGCGCCGTTCTACTGCACAGCTGCTGAAGAAGAAGTTCATTTGGCACGGCATTACTAAGGATGCTAAGGATTGGGTCTGCGCCTGTACTTCTTGCCAAACTTCCAAAGTACATTGACACACGGATTCCGGAGTGGGCACCTTTCCTCAACCTCAGTGTCATTTCGCACACATTCACATCGACATTGTGGGCCCCCTACCCACATCACAAGGACATCGTTACCTGTTTACCGTCACCAACCGCTCCACTCGTTGGCCTGAAGCCAATTCCATGGAAACTGCAACGTCCACCTCATGTACATCTGCCTTACTCTCAGGATGGAAAGCAAGATTTGGTATCCCTGAGCATATTACTTCTGACAGGGGTACCACTTTCACCTCTCAATGGTGGACATCATTAGCGAATCTCTTGGGCATCACCCTACATCAGACAACTGCCTACAACCCCGCTGCCAATGGAATGGTTGAACATTTTCATTGCACCCTCAAAGCAGCTTTGATGTCCGACTGCAAGGACTCCAACTGGTTTACTCAGCTTCCCTGGATCCTCCGTGAACGTCTCGGCAGCTGAAATGGTGTATAGCGACCCGTTGGTCGTCCCTGCCAAATTTTTTCCTTCTACATCCTCCTCCAACAATCTCCAGAGCATACGTCACGTCGTGTGAAAATTTACTCCATGCCGCCAGACTTACAAGGCCCCAGCGAAGCATCACATACCGACAGACTTGCACTCTGCAATGCATGTCTTCCTACGCAACAACACTAGCAAGCCACCGCCAACGCCCCCTTACACGGGCCCTTTCCTCGTGATCCGACGCAATCCGAAAGCATTCCTACTAAACATTCGTGGCAAAGAAGACTGGGTCTCCATTGATTGTCTAAAACCTGCTTATCTCCTACCAGATGACCCGCCAACAGTTCGCCTCTCTAGATCAGGGCACCCTATCTAAAATGTACAGTATGTCATTTTTAGGGGGGAAGCCATGTACCACTCGTGTGTCACACGATCGTACATAGTAACGACATTTCTCTTTTTTGTATATATCTATCCTTTGTATCTTCACTCTCCCCTCGCACTGACAGCAACTTGTATTAACATGTCTGCCTATTTCATTGTTAACTGTTAACAGAACCGGTTGCCGGTTGAACAAGAAATGCATGTTTGTATTTTGTGACCTTCTTGCCGGGACCTAGTGTGTATATATACACGATGTGTCTATAATAAAGTACTCAGTTCCATTCATCTCGCCTTTGGTTCACAACCTCCTTTGGCTCGTCACAAGAGATACTTTAGCTAAGAGCTCTTCTGGGAGAAAGGCACTCCAAAATCAAACCAATGTTCTCTAGTCTTGGGTAGCGCCATAACCTCTGTACCATGGTCTTCCATTGTCTTGGGTTAGAGTTCTCTTGCTTGAGGATACACTAGGGCACACTATTTTATCTTATTTCTGTTACTTTTGCTGTTAAAGTTTTTATAGAATATAAAGGAGATTTTATCTTAAAGTTACTCTTTTTAAAATATTCTATTTTTCCTTGTTTCATTTCTTCACAGGGCTACTTTCCCTGTTGGAGCCCTCGGGCTTATAGCATCCAGCCTTTTCAACCAGGGTTGTAGCTTGGCAAGTAATAATAATAATAATAATAATAATAATAATAATAATAGTAGTAGTAGTAGTAGTAGTAGTAGTAGTAGTAGTAGTAGTAGTAGTAGTAGTAGTAGTAGTAATAATAATATAATATATATATATAAATACATATATATATATATACATATATATATATATATATATATATATATATATATATATATATACACATATATATAAACAGTATATATCAGATGTCGTTCCTACATACATTCAGTGGAGTATACCGTAAGATGTCTTTAACTTTTAGTTTATCAGGGAATAATAGTAAATTCAACAGTACTTCCGAAGCCTTTATAGGGATATGCTGCTGCTTGATGTTTCTGTTTTACAGGATATCAACAAGTGATAGCCAGTAGTGAAATGGGGATGCCTTAGTATTACATCAACAATATATTAAAGTCATCAATATGATTTGTTCGATTGAGCACTGCTACTTGAATCAACGATTCCATGAAAAAAAAATGGACGAATCTAATTTCGCTTCCATAGTGTTTTGCTTGACCAGTCCTAATTCAATAATTTTGTTATATTTAAATTATCATCATACCTCAAATATGGAAAAGTAATAAACTATCTTGTGCTAAATAATAATTTTTATCAGAACCAATTCCCTTTCGGTCATCCTAGTTGGATGGAAATAGACACAATTTAAGCTGAAAGAGAGGTAGCCCGAGGGAGCAATCCGAAAAGAAGAAAGGAAAGAAAATGAAGAGGATCAAGAGGAAAAAAAAAGTAGAGTAATCCACTTGCTGGAGTTCTGGCTAATTAAGGTTTTTAAGTCTTCTCCCCGGCCAGACTGAATTCGCGTCAACACAGTCATTCTCCCAAAAAGACCACTATTTTGATGACTTTCTTCGATTATTTGCTGTTAGGCTTTGCATGTATGATATATTTAAGGTATTTTCTCTACAAACTTTGAAATGTATTCGTTATCATACATTAGCAGCTATAAAGGGACTCATTAAATCCCTGTCGAGTTATTATTCCACTTATAATTCTTACTTAACATTTAAGACAAATAACCTCATCATTTTTTAGCGAAAAGTTGATCTAGTTCCCGGTATAAGATAATTTTTGATTTGCCATCTATATCCACTGGAATTTTTCATACAAAAATAGAGAAAAGTTATAGTAAGTTTCAGTCTACTTAGTTAAAGCTAAGGTAACAAGTATATCGAACTTTGTGATCTTCAAAAGTTACATAAAAAAATGTACGAGCCGTAATTGTTCTCAGTACAGCAATTACCTCCATTAATGTCGTATAATCTTCTCCAAATACTCGATATCCTTATTTATCAAAGGAAGGTAGAAAATGTGGAAAAATGAAACCGGTTGTTGTTAGATAAAACATTCCTTATGACAGCGCAGATAAAAGCTTGTAACCAAATAGTTCAACACAGCTATATTAGACATTCAAAATCTTATCGTTTCATCACCAGTCGTTGTTAGTTTCAGAAACTGTTTTACGGCTGTGAGGAAATTTTTAATTTAATTTCCAATTTCATTCCAAATGTCGTGTGATTGCAAAGTGGATTTTCATTCATTCATATGTTTACTTGGGTATTTCAAAAGCTCATTGGCTTTTCAAAAATATCCTCTTCCATTCATTATGCTTTTTTTTTTAGAATCTTGATGAATATGGCGGTCCATTGTATATGTCATGAAAGGTGAAGAGAACGGCAGAGAAGAGTTCTGGAATAGGACCACTAGAACGACTATTAAAAAATATTGACAAAACCAAACTTGAGAAAACTTGAATAAGTCAGAGAAAGACGACACAGTATGGCGATCTTTCCAATGAAGGGTTACACAAAAACAAATCTTTCTACAAATAGGCCTACAGATAAAGAATAAAAAAATTTAATATAACAAAAAAAAATGTCATAAACAGTCCGAAATTTCATGGCTTATTTTGGGATAGATAGTTATCAGGCTAAATCCTTTAACATTAAAAAGAATATAATGTACTTTATTCAATTAATAAATTCAAAGAAAACTTCATGGTATATAGGTATGGCGAGGAAATATGGCCAAAACACAAGATATAATTCTAGCTAACAATATTGGTTCAAAGACAAAATTAAACCAGTATTTGAAAGGATATCTAGGGGTGGAACAAACTGAGTCAGGTCATATAAGCAAATCTCACAAAAACTGTGCAAACGTAAGTGACCTCTGTTGATGATTTGTTTTCAAAATGGACGATTTCGCTTTTGCCAGATTACGAAAAGTTAGCTTTGCCTTCCTCTACGGGTTCTTGCTCAAAAACAAGACATGAAAACTATAGCAAGAAATGGAAGGAGGTATAGCCTTTATAGCTCGATCTTTTGGAGGAGACTTAACGAATGCAATGTACGTTACAGATTCTACTTGACCAATAAGGCTGAATTTTTTTTTTTTTAATAGTTTTCATGAACCTTCGAAAAGACGTCTGTCTTTATATCGCTATTTGAATAAACAGTATTATCCTTAACTCCATAGTAATAACTATACTTTTACAACTATGTAAATTACAACTATCAAAAAGAATTACAAAATTACAAAGCAATAAAACAAAGCAACCAATGCAAAGGTGAATTGGACACCGCGCATATGAAAGGTAGGTGTGTTGCTAATGTGTCATTTGAACCTATCCAGCAGAGAATTGGGCATTTCCTGAATGGAAATAGATGTTACTGCTGCTCTGCTTGGCCCACCTCGTATCATGGGAATGACTTATTGGAGTGAGGCGAATAATAATAATAATAATAATAATAATAATAATAATAATAATAATAATAATAATAATAATAATAATAATAATAATAATAATAATAATAATAATATTTTAGAGAACTTTCAAAATTAAAAATGTTATTCCTACAGACGAAAAAAAAAGTTAGTACAACAAAGTTTCCTAGAGTCAGCCCAAGTCTCGTTATCAACGTGAGATAACGAGAGTTCGGAAGACTCTAGGAAAGTTTCATTATTTCTTAGCCTTGTTTGATATACGAGATATTACTAGATTCTAGTGCTTTTTTCTTACCTTCTTCACCATCAATAATAATAATAATAATAATAATAATATTAGTAATAGTATTTCAGTGCTATTTCTACTATTATTAAGCACGACTGTATGTTTAAGTAAAACTGATTGTAAACAGAAAGACACATTAAATATAATTATCATATCCTTATACTACACGTTGCATAGTCTGATAAAGCAACAGCATTACAAAGTTATGGAACTAACTCAACATTTCAGCCCTAAGATTTATGAAGAAAAACGCTTGCGCAGTTACAAAAGAGTTCTGTAGAAAAAAAAAAAAAAAAAAAAAAAAAAAAAAAAAAAAAAAAAAAAACAATGGAAACAGGCTAGAAAAACAATAACGCAGAGAGGAACAATGTGGAAACCGATGGTATCTATGCAGTATAAAATAGCATAGCCTCGTTTTGTAAAGGGAGAGACTTTTCTGTTCTTGTCTTTTTTTTTTTTTCTTGGCGAGGGGAAAGGGGCCACTCGGGGAGTAATTAGTTATTTTTTTGTTAATATCTGACAATATTTTCAGAAGCTGATTGCAGTGAGCCTTGAATTGGAGATGGGAACTTGCTTCACATGCGGTGGAGCAAGATTTGTTTGTTCTATATACAACTCGCCTCCTGCTGTTTTGTATTCTTAATTGCACCGAGTTTGTCGTTTGCTATTTTTCCTGATTGTTTTGGATTTTTTCCTGATGTTTCATTTCGCTTGTTTCTTAGCTTGTTCTCAGGTATTCTTATCGGAAATCATTTACTTGTAACTGCTTGATGTTCTGAAATTGTTTTCAGGATTATATTCTACTTTTGTACATATATATTTTTCGTATTGTACAGGAGAGGAATTAAAAACTACCGCTTCTAAAAAGAAGACTGCATTGCATTAGTATATAAACTTTCTAAAACATTTTCACTTGTACTTTGAAGAGGAGTGAACGTTCTGCTTAGACGAAAGGAAAATCTTGAAGAAAATTACTTGAATGGAATAGCTAGCAATGGTCGAATTCAAAGAAGATACGGGTTTCCATGACAATGTTCGCTGGCATCATTGAATTTCAGATCTCTTACTAAATAACAAATATAATTTCCTATATTGTTGTGACTTTCAAATCAGCTACATCAGTTAAAGTAGTGCTACATATGCACTAAAAAGGCAAACTTCCATCGTGCCGCCGATGCTAACTACTGGGGGAAATAATATAGAAACACGGTGCAAGGGAAATTCAAATAGCAGCAATTTTTAGAGCTTGAACGCGCATTGAATCGACACTTCTCATGGCAAGATAATTAATATGCAGACAATCATAATGAAAGCATAATGTAATTCCGTATTCAATCAAAATAAACTAGAATAGATAGTTTACCAAAAAAAATTATACATAAAGAAACTTTACAATTTTCTAAAAACGTATTTTTGTTCGTGGTGTACCAATTTTCGTGGTCTTCGTGGGTGGGCGAATCCACGAATTTACAAATCCAACGAAAATTTTTATACAGCGTCAGATTTTGGTATTGAACTTTGACACATTTGATTTGCGTTGGTGACCTACATTTTCTAAACCATTGTGGATTACTAATTATTTTTATTGTTATTGTGAATATGTTTCATTTTGGTGTGCACTTTAATAAAAAAAAAAATTTCTTTTGTAGGTTTAGTCATTTTCAGAGATTACTAGTTGATTTTTTTGTTTTTTTTTATATATATATTGATTTTTTTTCATATATTTTCTGAATAAAAATAAAATTAAAATCATTGTTTTTTATTTCATATTTATTTTAATATTTTCATCTATAAATAACAATGCGTTACATAACAAAAATAGTATTAGCTACTAATAGGCATAAAGCAAGACATGTTTTCAGCACTACACATAAAAACACATTAAATATAATAAAAAATGTTTTTCAAACCACAAAACATAGAAAATCACAATGAGAAAGTCTATAGCAAACCAGCTTTACGAAAATCAAGGCTGTTAATTACCAATAAGTAACAACAAAAGATTTTGAGTAATGTTTTAGCTTGGGATGCTATATTAGAACTTGGGTAGTTCTGTAATTTTCTTTTTTGGCGGCGACATTATAACCATTTGTAGTGATAAGTAATCCCTTAATTAGTGTTAATTATTAAAAAATCTAATAAATGAATAAAAGCCATGCATTGCAAATGAACACTTTATCATAATTGGGGTTCAACTAATAGCCAAAAAGGTAAAAGTTTCAAAACGGAAATCCACGAATTTATGAATCCACGAACCAACATTTTTTATAAAATAACGAAAATTGGTACCCACGAATAAAAATACGTTCACAGTGTCAAACCTGCTGCATACTAAAATGGGAAAAGTCTTGTTGAAATCCAATTATCAACACACAATACTCGGGGTAAACAGAAGTGTGAGGCATCATAGTCTGGTAGAAAACAAAAGTAATTGTTTCACATTGAGCCGTTACAATAATATCTTATAAACTGAAATGACTATTCTACTAATGAGTTGTTTTTAATCGACCAGATTATTCAGTTTCATTTAATAATACATTTGTTGCAGTCGTTGGCATTGTGTCTCAAGTGCCAGATGGAAATCACCCTAAGAGGTAAATTCATAATAGCTATAATAACTGGTGTAAATAACGACAACTAATCTTTGAATGGTGCATAAAATCATGGACAGTTGAAAGTAATGGCATATGAAAAATAATTCATAAATCTCAAGGAGAAAAACACAGAGTTAAAGTCAACTAGATGCAAAAACCAGTTGTCTTAATGTGGCAAGCTGAATTTGGGTTGTCCTGGCTATCTTTAACATGAATCAAACGGGAGGGGCAGCTTTACAAAAATTTAGTCCACAATTCTGATCATTCAGCATCAAAAAATAATTCTAAAAGTTATCTTCAAACTCCAACTGTAGGTACACGAGAAAAAAGACGTCTGAATAGCAATAACGAATCCTTTGGCAAAAGAAGTTAAGAAACACAGAAAGAAATGGAAACCTAGGTGACTTCGTCCGTTTAAATTATAACTTTAATTTAGAGTTTTATTGACTTGGCAAGCTACATCCAGCGAAAGCTCTGAGCAAACACATAAAAACTGAACCCAAAAGCGCATATAAGCTGAATCTAAAAAATGGTTGACTTTTACCGTGAATATGACTCGTATGTCGGGCTAAAATGGCAAGGTTCCTTAATTGCTCAAATGCATTGCCGGTCTTGCATCCAGTACTGGTACCTTCCACGGTATCTATCTATTTATATTAACGAAGAGAACAATTTTTTCCCTAACATAGCCGAATACCGAATGAAAATGGGATTAAAACTTGTCCTATAGACCAAGGGAAAAAATTGCTTTTCAAAAAAGAAATTTTGTATAAAAGGGGGAAATGACGCAGAGAGAATTCTATGACTTTGTGTTTGATGGAGAGATATTGTTACGAAATTAAGCAACTTCTGATGAATACATATAATTGGCCACATTTTTCCCTCTTCAGTTACATTATGAATGTCACAAATATGGCAAATGAAACTGACCCAGTAAATCTATTGTACCCTTCCCCCACCTCTGCTATCTAGTGTACCACTAACCATTTTGAACGAGGTCTGATGGAAAATTCCCTCTACTTATTGCAAAGAGATTCCTCAACACCTATGCTTATCAAACAGGTTTAGTGAAATTACTCTCTCAACTAAAACTTATCTTTAACCTCAATTCTGTATTTCCATTGAATTCCCCTAACTCTCTACTTTAACACTTCAATAATTATGATCACCAGAGAGAGCTCAGTCGGGTAAAATATATTCTGTAATCTCTATCACTTGGACTATTTGAAAACTTCTCTGTATTGTGTTAGCATGAAGTTATCGATAAACAAGTTATTTGTAAAGCCATGATATTACCTTTAGGAGCAACAGCTCCTTTGTGGCATTTAAAAAGACTCGACCTTCAAATAAGAGAACCACCCTCAAAATAACCTTGTGTCAAATTGGTTATAAGTTCATCTTTAAATATATCCCTTATTTCCAAGTTTCTTGCATAAGTTCACCCTTGACTGCTTTGGTATGTTACCTTTTTTTTATGATATTCTTATGTTGTACGAAATGAAGTCGTGAATATATTGTAGTCCACAGAAAACTGCTGTTGCCAAAGAAAAATACAGAATCTACCTTTGACTTTACTTATGTTAGATATATATAAAATCTCAAGCCGGCTGGAATAATATTTTGAGTGATCTTTTGAATTTGAATTGGTCACAATTGTATAATAATGTTGAGCCTGTTGCTCTTCTGAATGAGAATCTGGTCAACACAATTAACAGGCGTATCCCTGGGTCTTGGGTGCTAAAATACATAGTGAAAGACAAATCATGGTTCAATGATGATTGTAGACGTGCTCATTTGGATAAGCAGGAGGCTTATTATCTGGAAGGGTAACAGATCAGATTTGACTTGGAATAACTACTGTCAGCTAACACCTGTTGCCCAAAGAGTTTAGGCTTCAACTGAAAAGGAATACAATTTTATCATAAAAGAAACCCATTCTGGTACAACCCAGGAACATAAGTGGTAGCTACCCTTAAATCTCCGCTCTTTGGTGTGGCCTTTACAGTTCCTCCTTTACTTAAACCAGACGGCTCTGTCACTCAATGTCCAAAAGAAAAGGTAAGCCGTTTGGATGGGTTTGACAGTATGAAAAATAATAAGAAACTTTATTTTCCTCAATCCTGTGATCCTGAGGATAAACTAACTAGTTAGCTTTTCGGTCCTGTAAAATTAAACTCTCTTGATGGACCTTCATGCTTATGGAAGTGTAGACCGAAATGGCATATTTCCTTTTTTTTAAGAATGCTGATTCTTTAGCTCCAAAGTTGTCTTATTTTCTCTAAGTTAGCAAGAGGTTCTTTGACACTTATTGGGGAATTGGTAATGTTACTCCATTAAGTAAATGTGCTTGTGGTAGCTGTATCCCATCTGATTACCGTCTAATTTACAAAACTACCATATTATCTAAGCTTTAGAACGTCTTTTGGCAAAATGTCTAAATAGTTATGAGGAAAGTAATCATCTATTTCTAGTTTGCAATTTGGAATTTGTGGTCAGGAAGTTTGTATGATTAGCCTTGATTTCAGTGCTCCCTCTGACTATGTTAATCATGAGGCCTTTGTTTTCAAATTTAAACAGTTGGGAGTAGGTGTGTCTTTTCTTAGCATCTTTAAAGAATTATTGAGTAATAGACTACAAAGAGTTGTTGTTGCTGGGAACCATAGTGAGTATAAGAATGGGATATCTGGTGCTCCTCACGGTGGTGTTCATGGCTCATTACTTTTAATACTATATACACATGATATGTGGTTTCTTCTAGAAAACAAGCTCGTTGCATATACAGATGATTCTACTCTCTTTGAATCAATTCCATCCCCAAAATGTAGAGCTGGCATTGCTGAATTCTTTTATTGAGATCTAGCTAAAATTGGTGCATGGTGTACATTACGCGGCATGAAGTTGAACCCTAACAAAACTCATAGTATGATTGTAAGTAGGTCGAGGACAGTGGCTTCTGAACATCCAGATCTCAACATTGATGTTTCTTTTTAATTCTATACGACTCTTCAAATTTAGGTGTGATTCTTGATTGCAAATTAACTTTCGAGAAACACATTCGGTCCATTTTTTCTTTTATCGCAAAAAAAAATTTGGGTTATTGAGAGTCTTGATAGATTTTTGGTAATCAATCTATTCTGAAGAAGTGTTTAATTAGTTCATTTTACCTTGTTTCGAGTATTGTTATCCTGTAAGATCTTCAGCTGCTGAATCTCATTTTAATTTCTTGAACAAGATCTTGCAGTCTATCAAATTTATTATTCCTGATTTGGAATTCGATCCCTGGCACTGTCGTTTAGTTAGTTTACTTATACATGGTGCATATGAATTTTCATAAATCTGACGATCCATTGCATTCAGATCTTTCCTACCATCCGGCGCATAATGCTAGGTATGCAGTTCATTCTAATAGTCATGCTTTCTCCATCATAAGAATCAATACTATACAGTAGTATAGAAGTTTTATTCCAGCTATGACTAAGTTGTGAAATCATTCTTCTTATTAGGTAGTTGAATCGCTGGAACTTCAGAAGTTCAAACTTGCAGCAAATGCTTTTAAGTTTACATATGACAGATTTATTTTACCGTTGTTATTAATCTTAAAATATTATGTTATTTATTTATTACTTCTCACTTAGTTTATTTCCTTTCCTCACTGGGTATTTTTCCTGGTTGGAGCCCTTAGGCTCATAGCACCCTGCTTTTCCAACTAGGGTTGTAGCTTGGCTAATAATAATAATAATAATAATAATAATAATAATAATAATAATAATAATAATAATAATAATAATAATAATAACAACAACCTTGTAAAATACCCTCTTTAATGCATGTCTTTGTTTTATTTAAGACATTCTCTATCGCCCTTATCTTATTTCTATTTTCCGTACTACAGTTTGCCAGTAAACGGGAAATATTCATACTTTTCGAGAGGGGAAATATTAAATCAAGTTTGGTATAGTCTTTTCTTTATTGTGAATGTGCAGATAAATAAATGCACAAAGTAATTTTAGATAAATGTAAAGGTTGTCAGAATTAAAATAAGGTCACTTAAGTATCACAAAGTAACATTCCCATTCGCAAAAGACTAAATTGCAAATTTGGGTTTTTTGTCAAAACACAAATTCACAAAGAATTTTCTTCGTTTCCGACGCGTTTCAGGTAGCACCACGGTCTAGGTATCTCAACCGTGGTTAGCAGCAAGAAGTTATTCTGCCCTATGTCAAGGAGCGAAAGTATTCTAGTATCATTGGCTGTTTATATGGGTGAACAGAAATGGTTATAGTCTAGTAGATATGTCGAATAAAATGGCCAAGATGTTCGCTTTCGGAAGAAAGCATGAAAATTTGCATACAGGGGTTTTTGAGTAGGCTGAATCCATTTCTAACCGGATCCACGCTGGCAAACCAAGGAGTCTTACTCAAAATCGATAAATCCAAAATGGCCGCCTTGCGTATTGCCAATTTTTATATTTTATCAGAACTTTTGTTCTATTTGACATAGAAGCATGATCTTGGTGTTGATTTATAGGTTTTTAGGGTCAAGGAATTCAATGAGTTACACTAAAATACCATAAAATAATATTTTGAGCAAAATCCAAAATTTCTACTTTCTGCTGGTAATGCAAATATCAATCTAGTTAAACGTTTTTCTTCTGTGTGGCACATAGCATCTTATGGCTAAATATAGGTCTTTAGTACAAGAAATTTGGTTACATTTTACTATAATTTGTAGACAAAATAAGAACCAGTAAATGGTTATCTAAACACTTAACATATAGGGTAAACAACTCAATGAATTATTGTTTTATTTTTGTTTAGTTCTCAGGAAGATCGTACATGTATATCATTCCATAATTCTTATGTTTAATTCTGTTTTCAGAAACTACCATTAATCTGATGATTTGTTTCGTTTTCAGAACTGGTCATTATCATGAAAATATTTGTTTTATTTTCAGGACATATATTTGATTAGGCTACATTTTGTGGATGTGAAGATATTTGATGGGGCAGCTCTCGTCCACACATTGGATCCCAAGACTGCTAAAACAAATGTGAAAACATTTAAAGACTATGCAGAGTGTGTCTTTGTTCCTTATCTCAAGAGGCAACTTGAACATGTGGCTCGAGTAGATGTTGTGTGGGATGCCTATAAGGACGACAGTCTTAAAGCACACACCAGAGAGCATCGAGGTACTGGAGAAGCTCTTCGGGTTTCCGAGAAAACACGACTTCCTCACAACTGGAAAAGCTTCTCGCGTGTTGACAGCAATAAGGTGGAACTCTTTAGATTTCTAGCCAATGTGATCAAATCTGAATCAACAGTGCTAGGAAAGATGCTGGTCACAATAAAAGGTCAGAAAGTTGCCTCCTCCTCAACACTTGATGTTTCTGGGCTTCAACCATGCACTCATGAAGAAGCAGACTACCGAATGATGCTTCACTGCTTCCCTGCCTACACCAATAACATGAAGAGGATTATGGTGCATGCGACTGACACAGATGTCTTAGTTCTAGCCATTGTGACTGCTATCAACATGAAAGATTGTGAACTCTGGCTAGCATTTGGTCATGGTACTCACTTTCGGTATATTGGAGCACATGTCATAGCTAGTGAGCTTGGCAATGATTACTGCAGAGGCCTCCCATTCATGTATGCCATATCAGGATGCGACACGGTGTCTTCATTTAGCTCTGTCGGTAAGAAGACTGCATGGGAAGTATGGAAATAATTTCCAGAAATCACTGAAGTGTTTCAAAGACTGTCTGCTACTCAACGTGAAGTTACAGAAGCGGACCTGAAGAAACTTGAAAGATATGTGGTTCTGCTGTACTCTCGCACATCGCAACTCACGGATGTAAATAAAGCCAGGAAGCACCTCTTCTCCTACTGTAATCGGAAGCTGGAAAACATCCCACCGTCACGTGCAGCACTTCTACAACATGTAAAGCGTGCTGCTTATCAAGCTGGATACATCTGGGGTCAGGCATTGGAAGCCAGTCCAACACTTCCGAGTCCTTCTGAGTGGGGGTGGACACTTGACAGTGAGAGAATGTGGGTGCCCTTATGGAGTACCCTGCCAGAAGCATCAAAGGGGTGCAGAGAACTCATTAAGTGTGCCTGTAAAAAACGGTGCACAGGAAGATGTCAGTGTGCTAAAGCAAGCCTCCCGTGCACACAGCTGTGTTTTTGTGGTGGACAATGTGAAGAGGCCATTGACAGATTAGATTAAGTTTATTTCTTGAAATTTATAAAACATTTCAATATTTTGTTTTCATCTTAATACTGTTTCAGTAAAACCATTTGTCCAATGTATATTCCCAATATAATAAGAAAATGACAAGTGTACATCTCTATTCTTTGTGCGTTACGAGAAAGAACAATATTGGTTTCAATGGTTCATCGAAATTTATTTAAACTGTAACTAGATTTTTTTACTGGTGAACATATTATAGGAATCAAAATGCTTTATTCAATTTCTTGTCCCAAAACCTATTAATAACAGTGAAAAGGTGAATAAAGTAGTTATATGCCGAATAGACAAATAGTTTACTGGTTTGCATTATGCATGGAGGGCAGCCATCTTGAATTTTGTCCTAAATTACATTTTATGTTTTTTTAAGAAGTCTTATTGCATTCCTTGACCCTAAAAACCTATATATCTAAATTAAGATCATGTTTCTAGGTCAAAAAGAACCAATGTTCTGATGAAATAGCAAAATCGGCAATACGCAGGGCGGCCATTTTGGATTTCTTAATTTTGAGTAGGACCCCTTGGTTTGCCAGCGTGGATCTGGTTAGAAATGGATTCAGCATACTTAAAAACCCCTGTATACAAATTTTCATGCTTTCTTCCGGAAGTGAACATCTTTTTGACATATCTGCTGGACTATTATGGTTGGTTCTTATTGGATGGAGTTCGCTTGAAGCGGCCGTAGGTGGTAATCCCTGTAAGGCCTACGCCCAGATCTAATCGTGGAGTTAGCCTGGAGCTGCTAAGTTTCATGTAATTGGTGGCTTATCTGATCTATTAGATTATATTCGGTCTTGACACGGTCGGCATTATCATTCCAACAACCTGTACACTTATCTAAAATTACTTTGTGCATTTATATATTCATGAATTCACAATCAAAAGAAAAGACTATACCAAATTTAACTTGATATTTATCCTCTCAAAAAGTATGAATATTTCCCGTTCACTGGCAAACAGCAGTACGGAAAAAGGGAATAAGCTAAGGGCAATACAGAAGGTCCTATATAAAATTAATGCCAATGGGGTAGAAATCTCATCAATAATAATAATAATAATAATAATAATAATAATAATAATAATAATAATAATAATAATAACAACGCCTAAGGCAGTTTCTTGTCATTCTGACCCTATTCTTTATAAATAGTCCCTATTGAATCTCCATTAACATGTTAGGTTGCTCATACAAAGTTTGATGCTGACCATTCCACATATAGGTCAAAACATCAATAAGAATTCAAGAATATTGAATAATAAAATTAATGAAGAAAGGACCTGGAATTTACAGCATATTTAGTGCTGCGTGGTTGATGTCATCGTCTGATAATATCTAAATGCAAAGGATGATCAGAATTAGGAAAAATATGAACACCATTTACAATAGGCTAATTGAACAACGATGCCAGAGATTAAAATATATAACAGAGATAAGATAAGGAACCTAAGAAACCAAGATTTCCTGAACAAATTAAGTTTTTGTCCAACAATTTAGGATGAAAGCCTGGAATTGTTTTAATGCCTGAATAATTCACACGGCTGATATATAGTTTTCATGGTTCTAGGACAACCGCCCCCGAGACAACTGCCCCCAGGACCGTTGCCCCCCGACAACTGCCCCCAGGACAATTGCCCCCGTAGGACTACTGCCCCCCGGAAAATTGCCCCCCATATTGCCATTAACGTAATTACTTTTAGTAACAATTTATGAAGATATTCTTCCTAATTACATAATCGGTCATTGAAGAAATAATTGTATCTATTTCCTAAATTTATTACCATTTATGTAGTTATTTCCTATTTAGGTAATCGGTCGTACGAGTTATAGTTTATTTTCGAAAGCTATCGCCAATTGGCTAATTCTGTAGTCAAACAAATATTTACAAAAAAGAAGAATAATAATAATAATGATAATAATAATAATAATAAAAATTATAATACTAATAATAATAATAATAATAATGATAATAATAATAATAATAATAATAAAGATAATTATAATAAAAATAATAATAATAATAATAATAATAATAATGATAATAATAATTTTAATAATAATAATAATAATAATAATAATGATAATAATAATTTTAATAATAATAATAATAATGATAATAATAATTTTAATAATAATAATAATAATAATAATTTTAAGGATCCAGTGTCTAATCGGTCGTACAAGTTATAGTTTGTACCTACCGTGTGTCACACGATCGTACATAAATTATTTTGTGTATATATGACTCGCCTACAGTTCGCCTCTCTAGATCAGGGCGCCCTATTTAACATGTACAGTATGTCATTTTTAGGGGGGGAGCCATGTACCAACCGTGTGTCACACGCTCGTACATAAATTATTTTGTATATATTATGCTTGTATCAGCGCTCTTCCCTCGCACTAAAACGAACATGAAAATTCATGTCTCCGGTTTTCCTCTGTAACATTGTGTCTTGTGAACATGTTATGTCCTGTTGCCTTGAGGTTTTGAATATAAAGGAGAGTGTTCTATAACAAAGTTACTCAGTTGATTGCTTCCTGCCTTTGGGTCACAACCTTTCTCTCAGCTCGTCACAAGTTTATTTTCGAAAGAAATACAAGAAGTAACATAACCCATCATGGAGTTCGTCAAAAGTGAACGTGGAAAAATGAAGCTTATTTATGAAGGATACATCTATGTGAAGCAGAAGGAATTGGCAAATAATGTTACATCTTATGAATGTGAAAAACGCCACCATAATAACTGTAAAGCGAAAGTAAAAGTTTGTGAAAATGAAGTAGTTGGCTATGTAAATGATCACACCCATGCTGTTGACCAAACCCGCCATGAAGTCTTGTTAGTACAATAGGAAATAAAGGCTAAATCTATTGCTACCAAAGAGACTGCACAGCAAATAATTTCCCAAACAGTTGAGTCGATATCAAGCGGTGCTGCAACTCAGCTACCGCCGGTGAGACATATTCGCCGTGCAATAAGGCGCTACAAACAAGCTGCTGGCGCTCCTCATCCCATCCCATCAAACCTAGCAGACATGGTCATTCCTTCCGAGTACAAGAAAACTTCTAGTGGTGAAGATTTTCTTCTTTATGATAGTGGATTAATTGAGCAGCGTATCCTTTTATTTTCAACACCAACAAACATTACTCTTCTGGAGAAATCAGATAATTGGTTTGGTGACGGTACCTTTAAGATTGTACCCGAGTTATTTTACCAGTTGTACACTATTCATTGCTTAACTTCTGAAAGAGTTATTCCGTGTGTGTATGCTCTGCTACCAAATAAACGACTAGCAGCATATGAAGATATCCTTCAAAATCTCCTCACTATAAACCCTAGACTTAATCCAAAGACCTTCCTAATAGACTTTGAACAAGCTGCTAGGAGTGCTATTGAAGAGATCTTCCCCAACGTAACTGTTAAAGGATGTTTTTACCACTTATCTCAAAGCATATACCGTAAGGTGCAAAATGAAGGTCTCCAAACTAAATACCAAACTGACGCCGATTTTTCCTTGCAAATACGTATGATTCCTGCGTTAGCGTTTGTTCCCGCAGAAAAAGTTATTGAAGCGTTTGAGAAACTACAAGAGATGTTGCCACCTGAGGCTGATGCAATAATAGATTATTTTGAAGATACATACATCGGTAGAAGACGTCGAAATACAAGGAGACAGCCACATTTCCCTATAAGCATGTGGAGTATGTATACTCGTGTTGTTGAAGATTTACCTCGAACAAACAACGCCGTAGAAGGCTGGCATAACCATATGCAAGCAAGCATTACGTCATTTCATCCAAATATATGGAAATTTCTGGGGGTGTTGAAGAGAGAACAGGCACTATCCAGCGTCATAATAAATCAAATACTTGCTGGGCATCCAGTACCTCCTAAGCGGAAACGCTATCAGGATTCTAGCATACGAATAGCAAACATTGTGCAAGAATTTGAGAACAGCGATGTATTGGAATTTTTGAGATTCATAGCCCACAATCTAAAATTCTAGTATTTAAATCCCTTTTCAATATTTTTGCATGTATTTTTTATTAACAATAATAAAACATTGGTTTTATTAGTTATGTATTTTTATTTTTTTACACCATTGTCCAGGGGTTTTACGAGGGCAATTGTCCCGGGGACAGTTTTCCTACGGGGGCAGTTGTCCTACGGGGGCAGTTGTCAGGGGGCAGTTGTCCCGGGGGCAGTTGTCCCGGGGGCAGTTGTCCGGATACCAGTTTTCATTAAAAATTATGCTAGAAACTTGAGCTTTTTAAGAATGATGAAAACAACCTTTTACTAGAACACATGGCTTGACGCAATCACCAACGCAAGATAATTACTAAGATGTTTATATCAAGTCAAACATGACTACGATAATTAGAGGTTTATGTATTCTGGAGAAAAGCAAATCACCTTATAGAGGCCTTATCTGTAGTAAACATCTACGGTAGATGTATAAAATGTTACTAAATAAACTAATTAATTCTACTAGACTGAATTATGAGTACACACAGTCACACACAATATATATATATATGTGTACAGTATACATATATATATATATATATATATATATATATATATATATATATATATATATATATATATGTATATATATTATATATATATATATACATACATATATATACATACATATACAGTACATATTTATATTTATTCATATATATATATATATATATATATATATATATATATATATATATATATATATATATATATTTAGATAGATATATATATATGTATTTATATTTATATTTACATATATACATATATATATACATATATGTGTGTATGTGTAATAGTTAAAATAGTTAATATTACATGTTTAAAACACATGACGTAATATGTCATTTTGGTTGAAGATGCTAGCCGTGGGACTTACTGTAGTCATTCAAATCATAAACAGGACGCACAATGCAGCCTCAACAATGTGACATTTTTCTTAAGCGTCAACACCATGCATCAGCGTGTGAAAGTTTGTGACGTCACCGGATGCAGGTGTCTTCCGAGATTGTGACAAAATTGCTATATAAACTAAGCATACGATATCTGTGATATCGATAATTTAGTCAGTTCATATCTATACTTCACCAGAATTGGTCATCTGACCAACCCAGCTCCCTCCAGTGATGGAGATGTTTAACTCTGTTGTTTTTTAACTAATAAATACTTTTAAAGCTAATAAGATGTACTTAGTTACCCAGCTATACACATCATAAACAACACATACTCAATGTGTGCTTATAAAAGTAGCACACCAATAAATGGTGGCAGCGGTTAAACTCTAAGAATTAGCGAAAGATCTTCAAGACTTCAAAATAAAAGCTGTAAAACCAGAGAAAGATTTTCAAGACTTCAAAATAAAAGCTGTAAAACCAGAGAAAGATCTTCAAGAACTCAACATTATCTACATGAATCTACAATTTTGACTAAGTATTATAGTCCATCGAAATAGTTGACATTAAGGAATGTTATGAATACAAACTGGATCTTCAATCAACATCCTAGGAAACCCAAGGACTGGCGTTCAACAATTGCAAAACATACCCAGGAAGCACAACATTCGACAAGAAACTCGAACGATACATCGCTAACAAAACATCAAGAGAGAGAGAGAGGACGTGTCGACATCACACAGACCCATATATAAGCTAAGTACAAGTTTTTGAATTCATTCCAGTTTGGGCAGTGAAGTGTAGTTATCACGAGTCGTTAGTCGATTATTACTGGGGTGAGTGAATTGCTAATCTTTTGTTTCCGTTCATTAAAGGAAACTGTGTTCAACTCCGAATTCTCATCTAGAATTTTTCTCTCTTTGTGCTAATTCCTTTTTCTTTCAGAAATTCTCGGGAAATGTTTTGGGATTAGTAACATTGTTTGGGGAATTTTGTTATACATATGCGTTTGCGCAGTGGACGTCTGTACTCATATAGATATTTTGATAGAATTGCAAGGGGTCGAAGAGATAGGAAAAGAAATACAGCAGTCATGACTCCCCCTGTGAGCCCTTCCCCTGGACCTAGTGGTGTAGGCCAGACTAATCCTCCTCCAATTGTGACGCTTGTAAATGCCAGGTCAGCAATCCTTCCTTTTCAGGGTCGGGTCAACGGGTTCTTGCCACAAAATGTGGAGTCATGGATTTCATCCGCCGATACCCATCTAAATGCCAAACAAATCGTAGACCCTTTTGTACAATTACAAGAAGCTAAAAGTTTTATAGATTTTTCTAAGGGGGATGCGAGTGCGTATTTAAGAGGTGTTTCATTTCAAGAAGCAGTTACCTGGGATGATTTCAAAGTTAGGTTACGAGCGGTCTATGGGGGTGAGGAAGCCTTGGATGTAGTATTAACGTTACGAAATACACTTAATCAAGCCACTGTGAATTGGCTTAATGTTATTGAGAGAGCAGCTCTCATAGCTGATAGGCTTAATGAATATCAGGACATTTTAGGTCATTCCACTTGGGTTACTAGCGATAACATCTCCGTGAAAGATTTTTTACGATTAATGTATTTAACTTGCATGACACTTATGTTGCCTGAAGCTTTAGTGCGGTGTTTTGATAAGAAGTTAATGCCTGCAAGTACGGAATTGGATGTCTATAAACAGATAAAGAAACACATGTCCAAGTGTCCAGATCTCGATCCCGTGTTAACTCAAGTTTTTGCAAAGAATGAAACAAAGCCACAAACAGTGAACGTAGTTAGCAGTCAAGTAGCGGGAATGACGTGTTATAACTGCAAACGTCAAGGTCACTTAAGCGCAGACTGCAGAACGAAATTCTGCTCGATTCACAACACTGCAACACATTCATATAGCCAATGTTTCTCGCGTAAGACACAACAGAATCCCAGAAATACACAGTCAATTCCACAGTCAGTTCCATATGGAAATAAAAAGAAAAATCCTCATTTTAACAATAAGAAGAAACAACCAAATGTCAATGCAGTTCAGAGTCCAAAACAAACAAACACTTCTTCGAATATCGCTGAGCCTGGGTCGTCAAACCAGACCTCGCAAGGTCAGACTAATTTTCAGAATGTGCAGAGCAAAGCAAATACCACATAGTTAACTCTAGAGGGGAAGAGAGTGATATTGGGTCAAGGTCATTCATGTCAACATCAATAGTATTGAATAATCAATTTAATGTTTTATCAGATAATTGTGAGACAATAGATTTTCCTATGAAACACACGGCCGAATTAAGTAAAACAGTGCATGCTCCCGTAGATTTGCAACGAATTCATACAATAATAAGCCAAAATGAGTTACGGCCAACCTTATATGCTGTAAATTTAGAATACAAATCCTTTACGTTATTTTTTTACTCTGGTAGTCCACGTAATATCATGGATTTGAAGACACATCATTTGTTGTTTTCGAACTTTCCGATTGAAAAATCTGGAATTAGACTTTCGGGTATAGGAAATAATGAATTAAATGTCATAGGCATAACTCATGTTCAGTTCAGAGTCGGTAAACGCACGTTTGCCGATACATTTGTTGTTGTAAAAAACATTAATATGTATCCAGCTGTAATTATAGGATACCCATCTATGGGAAATCAAAACATTATCTTAGCCCCTGCCAAGCACGGTGTGTATATCAAAGGGAAATTGTATAAGTCTTCTAATACCTTAAAATCAGTTTTGGATAAAAAGGAGACGACAAATGTAACCGTAACGTACGTTGAAGAACCAATAACTTGTCTCACTAATAAAGAAATAATATACGCGACCCAGCAGAATTCTCGTTCACCCGTAATATCATCTTGCACACAATCTATCGAACCAAACGTACCTTCGAATTTAATAGTGCAAATAAAGAAAACATTACCGGGATCTGAAATATTAATCCTTTCCGACACTTTGAAAACTAACGGATTGTCTGTCACACAAGCTATTTATACAGTAGGCTCACATCAACAATGTAATATTGAAGTCTGTAATCATTTGAATAACACTTTAGTAATTCACAAAAATCAACATATCTTGGATGTAGAAGTTTATAAACATCGTATTCTTACCGTTGCTGAAATCAATCACTCTCAATCAGTTGCGGATGAATCCCTTTTGCGATCTATTAAAAATAAAATCAATAAAGACATTCAAGACGAAGAAATTCAGCAGAAAATTTTTGAACTTTTAGCTAAATATCCTGATGTTTTTTCCACTACGGATGGATCCTTAGGAAAAACAGATGTGATCGAGCATCAAATAAGGTTAAAGGACAAGCAGAAAATTATCTATGTACCCTCGTACAGACTCCCTATGAAATTCCAGAATGAAATAAATGATGAAGCAGGTAAAATGCTAGAAGAAGGAGTCATTAGGAAATCAAACAGCCCTTATAATTTTCCTTTAATAGTTGTACCGAAAAAAGATCGAACATGGCGTATCTGCGTCGACTTTCGTCGTCTAAACGAGGAAACGATCCCTGATCGATTCCCAGTGCCATGTACTGACGATATTTTGTCTTTGTTAGGTCAGAATAAATATTTTACCAGTTTGGACTTACTTAAAGGCTTTCACCAGATATCATTAGAAGAAGATAGTATCCCATACACAGCCTTCAGCACAGCCAGGGGACATTATGAATTTTTACGGATGCCTTTTGGTTTACGTTGTGCTCCTATAACATTTACAAGAATGATTAACATAGTGTTTGGAGACTTGTTAGGGGATATATTGCATGCCTATATGGATGATCTTGTAATCTTTTCCAACACCTTAGAAGAACATCTACATAAGTTAGGACTAGTACTACAGAGATTAAGACAACATAACTTAAGGGTAAAGATTAGTAAGTGTGAGTTTTTCAAAACAGAATTAATATATTTGGGTTTCATGGTGTCAAGCCAAGGTCTTAAAGTAGTCCATGATAAGGTGTCGGCTATACGTAATTTTCCCATACCTACTAATGTCAAGGGAATACAGCAATTTCTGGGTTGTAGTGGATATTACAGGCGTTTTATACGCAACTATTCAATAATAGCCGCTCCTTTAACTGATCTTACGAAAAAGGACGTAGATTTCATATGGTCTGAGCAACATCAACAGGCGTTTAATACTTTGAAAGATGAACTGTGTAGTTCTCCTATCTTAAAATTTCCTGACTTCGGTAAGGAATTCTTCATTGCAACAGACGCCTCAGACTTAGGAGTAGGAGGGGTATTGCTTCAGCAATATGATAAACAATTTTTCCCGATAGCTTTCTATTCTCGAAAATTGAGAACTTCCGAAAGTAATTATGCAGTAATAGACAAGGAAGGGCTAGCTATTGTTAATTCGCTAGTGCATTTTAAGTTCATAATTTACGGTTATCCTGTTAAGGTTCTTACTGACCATAAACCACTAACACAGTTCTTTAAAAGCTTCAACCACAGCCCTAAACGAACTCGGTGGCATTTGATCATTCAAGATTTTGGCGCAAGAATCGGGTATTTACCTGGGAAAGCAAATATCATTGCGGATGCATTATCACGCAACCCCGTGTCATCTTGTACAGAGCCTTTAGCTGAATTAATAGATATATCAACATCCATGCCTATTGTAAAAACAATATCTGAACAAGAAGATTTAGGCTGGAGCGCTGAATTGTTACAGACTGAGCAAAGAAAAGATCAGAAAATAGAAACAATTATAAATGCTTTGAAACGCAATCATAAGGAAAAGGAATATATAAAGTATAAGCAGCAGAATTATATAATCAAAGATAATATTCTGTGTAGGACTGTGACAAGGAAAACCCGCAATACACCACATGTAACTAACGACCAGGTAGTAGTACCAATCTCAATTATTTCCACTGTCCTGAATTGGTTGCATTCAAATCCATTACATGGACACCCAGGGTTCTCATTAATGTCACAAAAAGCCAAATCATTGTTTTATTGGCATACGATACTTACAGATATAAAAAGACACATAGCTAATTGTCGCACATGTCAGGAAAACAAAAGGCCATAAGAAAACACCTGTCAGCCTAGGAGCTTATCCTGTGCCCAATCAACCCTTTGAAAGAATACATTTAGATTTGTTAACAGGATTTTACGAGTCAGACAGAGGAAATAAGCCCCTCTTAGTAATTATAGATGCTTTAACTCGATATACAGAACTAATAGCGCTTAAAACAAAAACTGCGATTGAATGCGCTAGGAAGTTTTACGAGTTTTACATTTGTAAACATGGAATTCCACACATGATAATCTCAGACTCGTGTGGTGAATTTAATAATCACTTTCTTACCTCATTGTGTGAATTCCTCAGCATAAAGAAAATAAATACCATGATATATCACCCAGAGTCGAATGGGCTAGTGGAAAGAGCAAATAGGAAGATATTAAATATATTAAGAGTAACACTAGGGGGATCAGACCCCAACTGGGATATTGCAATACCGGCGGCACTGAGTACTCTGAATCATTCATATCATATATCAATTAAAATGTCACCGCATGAAGCATTGTATGGTACCCCAGTTAGAACGCCTTTCCATGTATTAACGCCTACAACTAATCTATCAAATCCTTTAAAAGAATGTATAAATGCAAGTATAAGTCGATATGATATCCTTCGAAAGAATTTAGAAGAATCACAAATCATAATGAAAAGGAATCATGATAAAACAGCGAAACCAACTAAAACATATACCGTGGGTGATAACGTATATATTCAAATCAATGTACGAAAAGGGCTCAATTATAAACTAACACCTAAGTTTGAAGGCCCATTTAACATTTTGGAAACATTAACGGCCAATAGGTTTAGAGTTCAAAACGTATCCCAACCCACGGATGAGAGAATAGTACCATTGGCTCACATAAGAAATTAAAAAGAAAAGAGAGGAAAAGAAGTGAGGAAAATTTTTTTTTTATTTTATGTGATTAAAAGTTTTCTTTTTAATAATACAGGAGTAATTACATATATTTTTCTCGTTACAGGTTTCCAAGATGAATTTTTTGTTGTTGGGAGTGATATTGTTCGCTCAGACATTTTTCTCGTGTGGGATGAGCTCTAAAACTAAAAGTATAAATTTTAAATATGGCACTATAGTTGAAAGACAAGAAGACGTTTTTATTACATCAACCAACGTAGTTGTAGAAGTGAATATGCAAGCAATTTTTCTTCAAGAGAATGATGTCATTAGCTTAAGAACCGCCATTTCAAGGTTTTCTGCCTCATTGGATGAGTTGCATAGAAGACATTTTCATTTGACTACAGAGAGTTTGCTTGGATCAACATTAAAAGTTGCAGAGATGCTACTTGATGACTTGAAAAATAAGAATACCGAGACAGGATCTTTGGCTTATGACCTTTTGATGTGGACTGTAGGACACGAACATAAAGAAAGACGAAATCCGTTTATTTATGCTGCATTAAACATCTTTGGGTCTGTTGCAAGTTTAGGTTTAGGAATTTCCAATCGTCTTAAAATTGGTAATCAAAATAAGCAAATTGAGTTCTTGACTCATGAAGATGAATTGATTATGTCAGAACTAAGGAATCAGTTAGCTTCAATCAATAAAATTATGGATTTAGTAAATGAACATTCAGATAATATCGTTCAGATTATGGAAGTACAGGATTTGTTGGCAACATTAACATATTATGATTCAAAGATAGATCCCATACATAACAGAATTGCACATTTCATTGAGAAATCCAAGGATTATGTAGAAGCTATCACGTTAGCAACTAAAGGTGTACTGTCACCCCATTTGTTGCCTATAAATTACTTAAAGTTAATTCTGGAGAACGGAAGGGATAAACTAGGCTATGTTCCTTTGTTAGATGAACATAGGTTAGAATTTTATTCCAGCCTAATTACAGTAAACGTTGATAATAACAAGATTAGGATTACAATTCCCTTTGATTCTTCTGATGCCTGGCAATCTTACAGGATATCACCATTTCCGACTTTCATGACGAATCACTCAAATCCAGTAATATCCAGTTTGACAGGACACGTATTGATTTCCCCAGACAAGGAAACATATACGGTCATTAAAGACTTAAATCAATTAACTCACTGTTCAGACGCAATGGATAGAAAAATATGTACAGCTGACTCATTTGAATTCCATAAAAACTTAATGGATTCATGCGAGTTAGGTATAGTGCTAGACGGTGCTCTCTCCCATACAAGTGAAAATTGTCTGGATAAGCTTTATCCCTTTGACAATGATGAGTTCAATTGCAGACTGAACAATGGCTCGTGGATACGATACGACAAGGACGGCTTCAATGTATCATGCCCTGACGGATCCACGTCCTTCACCCACATCTTTGTCGCAGCAGATGGTTGTATCGGGACTTCCCCTAATTCCATGGTGACTGGTCTACGGACACTCATCAGAGAACGAGCCTACTTCGCAAACTTCACGTGGACCTCTACAATGCCAGCACTCCCTCTCCCGTATAACAGACAGGTTGCAAAGCGGTTGATGAAGCTTACCGAAAGGGACCACCTGTCACCGACTTATAAGGAAATCCTTCACCCCATACTACTAGCAGGTCTGGCTTTCACGGTGGTGATATTTATCGCCGTGAACATCCTTGTTTGGCGTAGGTTACGGCACAGCAGGCAGCTACAAAAGAATGTTTCGCCTTGTCCCGACAATACTCCGTATTTAATTCAGTTTAAAGCCGTTTGAAGTGGCCACCTCATTCTCTAAAGGAGTAAATTGTCGGAAAGAGTTTGTAAGAAAAGCTGTTAGTACGCTAGTAATATGTAATTGAAGAAATTTTCTACATTTGCATTGTTAAAAATACATTTAAAACAACATTTAAAAAAAAAAAATATAAATCATTTTTTCTCTCGGCATCTAATAAAAATATATAAGCCGGAATGTTAAAAAGAAAAGAGAAAAAAAAAATATATAACAGAATCTATGGGCATCTAAATATGTCAGCCCTATATCTAAATATATATATATATATATATATATATATATATATATATATATATATATATATGTACGAAACCGTGGTACGTGTACGTACCAGGAATTCGTGTTTGTGCACTAAAAAATTATGTTAATCTATGTTTCTGACAAAGGTAACAATTATTCTTTAACAAGTTACCGAATCATATGTAAGTCAGTAGTTTTTTTTTTGGTACCATATAATCATTTGCTAGCAATGTACCATATATATGATCTTTATTTTATCATGCATTTTTTTTCTTTGCTTTGGTAATATCTTTTTCATATGCATTATTGTTATTATTTTTTGATGTGCCTATTTGGACATTCGTCCTCGTTTGATTATGGCTAAAGTTAAACAAAGAATAATACGTATGTCCAGTCACACCTAGTAAATATGTTTTGGCTTGTTGTTAAATTTTTGTGAAAAAATTGAGATAGCTGGCCGAGCTTATGTAATAGTTAAAATAGTTAATATTACATGTTTAAAACACATGACGTAATATGTCATTTTGGTTGAAGATGCTAGCCGTGGGACTTGTTGTAGTCATTCAAATCATAAACAGGACGCACCATGCAGCCTCAACAATGTGACATTTTTCTTAAGCGTCAACACCGTGCATCAGCGTGTGAAAGTTTGTGACGTCACCGGATGTAGGTGTCTTCCGAGATTGTGACAAAATTGCTATATAAACTAAGCATACGATATCTGTGATATCGATAATTTAGTCAGTTCATATCTATACTTCATCAGAATTGGTCATCTGACCAACCCAGCTACCTCTAGTGATGGAGATGTTTAACTCTGTTGTTTTTCAACTAATAAATACTTTTAAAGCAAATAAGATGTACTTAGTTACCCAGCTATACACATCTTTAACAACACATACTCAATGTGTGCTTATAAAAGTAGCACACCAATATATGTGTGTAAATGTGTAGGCGCGCGCACTCGTGTCTGCATGTGGGTGTTCGAATGCATATTTTTGTTATCGCACCTTGTTGCTTATTCATATCATAAATGTTGGTATACCACACGAACATAAACACAAACTTTAATCATAAAAGCCACACACTGAATTTAACATTATTTTTATTCCTACCACTAGCTGGCAATCTAATCCACATCATTATATATATATATATATATATATATATATATATATATATATATATATATCACGTCAAATTATGAATTTGGCAGTGGTCTACGCGTTATTTTCATGTCTAATGTCAAAACTATAATACACACACACACGCGCATATATATACGTGTATATATATACACACACACAAACACACATATATATATATATATATATATATGCATATATATGTATATGTATGTGTATATATATACTGTATATATGTAATGTATATATATAAACACATATATATATGTATTTATATACACATAAATATATATAATATATATATATGTATATATGTTACAGTAAGAACACGTACCTAGGGATTACGCGTAATGCCTGAATATTTCAGTGAATACACGTATTCCCCGTTTCACTCAGGGATTTCACGTAATCACTGAATTTTCCAGTGATTACGCGAAATCCCTGAATAAAGGTCCCAGTAATTACGTGTAATCCCTGATACTTATTTCATCATCAATGCCAACGTTGCGACGAGCATATTAGTAAGTAACTAGATAAAAAATAAAATTAACATTAAAAAATGCAAACATACAGAATTTTATTGGTCAAACACACACACAACTTAAACTGTTCCACGACCTAAAACAAAGCATTTAAAAGGCCTAAAGAATGGCAGAAACCATTGACATGTTACTTGTTACAACAATTGAGGCTGCTATGACATCGTGAGTAACACAGAAGCCCAGCTTTAAGGCATTTACATCGCCTTGTACTACACTTTTGGGCGCCAGTACAGTTGCATCTTGTGAAGCCTTGTCCACCTGAAGCGGATTGAGAAATCACCGCCTAGCGCAGTGAAACTGTTTTTTCAGTGTTCATGTCGTCAGTGTTTAGAAGGTGCTGAGGGCACAGATCGAATTGATTTCTGGAATACAGACCACTGAGAATACCAGCTTTTACGGCTATCCTGTATTGGTATGTGTCTTCTCGTCTGTCAATTATGACACCAAGGATATTTCTAGGATCGCCTCTCCCACGATCAACAAGTGGAACTGGCACAGCTACATTGTCTCCATGTTTGCCAGCTTGCAGATCTACGCGACTTCTTTTCACCATCCTTTCTGCTTGAGAAGTTGTACATCGGCTGCTTCACGATGACGCCTTTTGATTTCTTTGATGCGTTCTGCAACTCGGTGGTTTTCAACAGAGGAAACAGGACTGTCAGATGGAGAGGGTGAGAGAGACATTACGGGCTCTTCTGATTCTCCAGAAGAAACAGGACTCTCAACATTGTTGGCAGATGGTGTTGCTGTGGGCGAGGAAGGTCCTGTGGGTAGATCAAGGATTTCAGCTGTCATTGGCTGACTTGTCACATTGTCACCAGTGTATTGTGTTGTAGTGCTGCCATGTTAGACTGGGAGCAGAACATCCTCTGTCAAATCATATGTTGGTGTTTCATCACTTGTAGCTTGGGTCTGTTTTGCAACACCATCAGTTTGGGAGAGAGAGTTGTCATTGTCAGAGTCTGGCCTGATTGGTGTGACAGCAAGAAGATCCTCCTCAGTCTCCATCCGAGCAATCACTTCCATCGGCAAAGACGAAGTAGTAAGTCCTACACGAGCCTCACAGCCAAACATTGCAGAATATGGAGAGCACTTTATCCCGGAATGGAGAGCACTGTTTTTCTGGAACTGAACAAACTTGATGCCTGTAGGCCAGTCTTTTGAGTCATTGTCAGCCATCCATGCCACCAGCATATCTTTAATATCACCGTTTGCGCGCTCAACCGACCCCTGACTTTGGGGATGGCGAGGCTTACCATGCACCAGTGTTAGTTTTGGCCAAACTTCCCTCAGCTCTGTAATGACTTGTGAAGTGAACTCGGATCCGTTATCACTTTGGAGAATAACGGGGGCACCAAAGAGAAGAAAAATGTCCAGTAGATGAAAAGCGACCTCTGCAGCTCTTTTAGATGTCAAGGCTCGAAGGATGCAAAACTTCGTCAGGTGATCCTGGTACACCATGATCCATTTCTTGTTGGATCCAATGGGGATGCTTTGCATGTCAATTAGATCCACTTGACCCCTTGGCGAGAATTCCTTTCTGAGTATTGGACGAACGGCAACCCCCTTCGTCATCGGCCGTTTTCGTTTCTTTTGGCATTCTTGACAGAGTGACTTGAACAGCTCAACGGCCTTAGTAAGAATGTTTGCATATTTCTTTTGTAATTCTTTCAACATCCGGTCTCTTCCGCCATGGCCTGTTGAGATGTGGGCGCTCTTGACAACGTCAAACGTCTCTTCGATGCTCACATAATAGAGTGGCGACTCCTGTTGTGTCGAACGTCTCTTTATCAGTTTTTCTGAAGGCCCGCACTGGAGTACTTCATACCTGAAAACACAGTTAACATTAGAGAGAGACAGACACAATTAGAGAGAGAGAGAGAGAGAGAGAGAGAGAGAGAGAGAGAGAGAGACTGAGTAAAATAATAGATTGAAGTGAAAACTTACTTCTCCAACAGGTAATATCCGTGCCGCCCCTTGGCATGTGAGTTATCTGCTGCTGCTTTCAGGGCATCGATGGTCTTCTGATAGTCACACTTTGGAATTCATCCTTTTTTGTTTTCTTTAAAATGATCCTTGAGATTTTGAGTAAACCTTTCCTCGATAGACATCTTGACTTTGCTGGAGGAAGAGGAAGAATGAAGCAACGAGCAGTGGTTCAGACACTTTTGAAAACTGAACCATTTGCTCATGTCTCAGTCGTTTAAACACAAACACTCACTAACGAAACTGAAAGGTCGTTAAGTTAAACTATGCTGTGTGTAATTGTATGTGTGTAATTGTACTGTGTTTAATTAAAACCTTCATAGATGAAGGTTACATGAATTCACTGAATGCTCAATAGTAAGAACACGTAAAATGACAGGTCTAATTTCCGGGATTTCGCGTAATCACTGCAAATTTCAGTGATTACGCGATATCCCTGAGTGAAACAGGGAATACGTGTATTCACTGAAATATTCAGGGATTACGCGTAATCCCTAGGTACGTGTTCTTACTGTAACATATATATATATATATATATATATATATATATATATATATATATATGTGTGTGTGTGTGTGTGTGTGTGTGTGAGTGTGTCATCATCATCTCCTCCTACCTCTATTAACGCAAAGGGTCTCGGTTAGATTTTGCCAGTCGTCTCTATCTTGAGCTTTTAAATCAATACTTTGCCATTCATCATCTCCGATTTCACGCTTCATATTCCACAGCCATGTAGACCTGGGCCTTCCAACTCTTCTAGTGCTTTGTAAAGCCCAGTTGAAAGTTTGGTGAACTAATCTCTCTTGGGGAGAGCAGAGAGCATGCCCAAACCACTTCCATCTACCCCTCACCATGATCTCATCCACATATGGGACAGGAGTAATCTCTTTTATAGTTTCATTTCTAATCCTGTCCAGCTATTTAACTCACAATATTCTTCTGATATTCTACAAAAATTGTTTGATATTGTTTCATTGTCCTACCACGACTTCTGTCCATAAGGTAACACAGATCTCACTAAACTGATATATAGTTTGATTTTCATATGTAATATCAGGCGATTTGATTTCCAAATTCTACTCAACCTAGCCATTGTCTGATTTGCTTTCGA
>NC_090725.1:231451966-231454466 GCF_036898095.1 Palaemon carinicauda | reverse complement strand
TACTATTTTAATCATAGAGTAAATGAACATTTATCTGCAACAGTGACATTATCCCTTATGTTATTACAAGAGCGGAAATTACAGACGACTTTGCCAAGATTTGCTGTAATTTTCAATGAAAGGATTCAGTCCTCTTTCAATGAAGTAATCCTTAAAACCATTTTCACGCATACTAACATTCTGACCTGAGAGAGAGAGAGAGAGAGAGAGAGAGAGAGAGAGAGAGAGAGAGAGAGAGAGAGAGAGAGAGAGAGAATTTCCATTAAATTCTGCACATTGACTTTTAAAGACATTTCATCAGATGACATTCAAATAATCAAGCCATTGTCAAAATAACGAATTCAAACCTTACCAATAGGCTACCCAGGATACGTTGCAGACGTATCGGACAACTCATTTTGACCTATTCACTTCTATAAGATGGAAATCTCATGCTTCCTTTTCTTTTTCATATTCCTTTACTTCACATCGGTTGAAAACAATTTTCTTCATGCTTAGGCACTCTTGGGCTGATGTACAAGGATTAGACATAGGCAGATTAACCAAGTAATAACTTGAGAAGCGAGATAACAGAATTTCTCAAAGCCAAACAACACTTAAAATGACTGCATGTAACGGAAAATGCCTTATTGTTCAATCGGAAGTGGTTCATATATGTGTATATCATAAAAACCGGTATACACTGCAAAGCTAATATATCCACCAGTAGAGGAATATGAAAGGACCCTCCAGAATAATAGTTTTTTGCCTGTTTCTTTCACAGTACCATTGTGGGTTTCAAATAAGAATTACTTATTTAGAGCAGTTCTGATCAGTAGATGATGATGGAATTTGCATTTAGCAAGTAACCTTACTTTTGGGTTTACTGTTGGTTAATTATGTTTGATTACAATTTATAAGTATGTTGAATTATATAAATCAAGTAGTTATATCAAACATCTTTTCGTTTTTGTATAGAAAAAAAAATCATTCTAGCATTTCTAAATCTTAAGTTTCATATTCCTGACCTTAAACATTTTGTGAGAATAAATGCGATTGGTGGCCAGCAATGGGTCACCAACTTGAATAACGCAGTTATAGCAGCCGGATAAAATGTGTAAATTTAGATCTTGATGCTTTAGGTCTAAAGATCATAACCAAAAGCCGAAATCTCTTATAGGAAACCCCGTGAGTCTAGAAATTGATGCTTCAGGTAAAAAACATAACCAAATGTCAAACTCTCTTACAGGAAAGCCTGTGATTTTATAAATTGATGCTCTATGTCTAAAGAATATATATATATATATATATATATATATATATATATATATATATACATATATATATATATATATATATATATATATATATATATATATATATATATATATATATATATATATATATACACAAACATACATATATATATATATGTATATATTTATATATATAAATAAATATATATATACTGTATATATATATATATATATATATATATATATATATATATATATATATATATATATTATATATATATACATATATATATATATACAGTGGAACCTCTACATACGAATTTAATCCGTTCCAGAACCAACTTCGGATGTAGAAAATGTTCGGTTGTCGAAACAAATTTTCCCATAAGAATACATTGAAATAGGATTAATCCGTGGTTGAGCCCAAAAACCTATGATAACTTCTTAATAAACTACAACACATAATTTTCCCATGAGAATAATGAACACTAAATTAGATAATAGACATGTAAATAAGAAGAATAGACATGTAAATAAGAAGAATTAGCAAAAAATGATGAATAAGAAACGAGTTTTTAGCGTCACTTTACCTTAGAAACTCCAGCGCAGGTGTTGTTAGTCTTGCTACGCAGAGAGGAGACGGACGGGCGGCGAGGAGGTAGAGAGGTTAACTACGATAAACGTACACTACCGTAACTTATTCTAACTTACACTAAGTGAACTTTAACATAACTTAGCTTTTTTTTTTTATAATTTAGATTTTTTTTTACATTTTCTTTTTTTCTTTTTGATGATTAATTTTAATCACTTTCACTCTCTACACTTAAAATTGATTGAATTTTTTTCTCTTCACTCTTTGCTGTTTTCTTTGAACCACTTCCTTCCTCTTCATCACGAGTTTGCTTCGTAGTTTTTTTAAAGAAGCTATCGATAGAAAGTTGCTTGGTACAGCTTTTCAGAATGTTTCGAAAATAAGTTAGGGAAACATCATCAAACTGCGCAGCTACACGACAAACCTGCAATTTCTTTGGATGGTATTTGTCGATGAAGTCGACCACGTCTTGATATTTTCCTAACACCTCTTTTATTTGCGCGGAACTTATTGCAAGTTCACTCATACGGACGCCACGCTCATGCTTTTCAATAATTCCTTGCTTTACTTCTAAAGAAAGCATTCCCTTATTACTTTTCTCACCACTACCACTACCACTTGCGAAACTAAGCCTTTTAGGACCCATGATTTTCGTAAAATACCGTAAAAGGAT
>NC_090725.1:231419466-231446966 GCF_036898095.1 Palaemon carinicauda | reverse complement strand
CATTACAGACCCAACTTTAGCTGAAATGGTAGCTACATATTTAAGGAGAAAGTCCTCAAAGACAATTGTCAGTTATTCTCACGACTGCTCGTCTCTTGACAGAACAGTTAGTGTGACTTACAAGAATTCTTCAGGAACGAGAATCATTCACACCTTGCATCTCTTAATCTTAATGACAGTGGAAAGCTTCCTATGTGGTAGAAATCGGAGCTGGTTGAACTTATTGAAGAGCAAATGAACATCCCAGAAAGAGGACCAGATGTAGATGTAATCATCAATAATGGATGAGCAGTAATGAATACCTTACCTCCCCATATGTTAAAGACATTTTACGATTATACTAAAGAAGACATAATACCAATAGTGAAACACTATGTCATCAAGTAGGAGCCGGTAGACATAGTCTTTGATGTATGCAAGTCAAGTCTGAAATCCAAGATGAGGTCGAAAAGGGGTGAAGGAAGCAGAAGAGGAGAGACAAAAACAAGACACCAGGTAATTGGCAAAGCTTCGTTCGTGATGTAAAAAATAAGACAACTGTTTCATTCCCTTAAAGTTTATCAGGTTGGGATCATCTGGGACCAGACAACCATCTCAAATCCAGACACGAGCAGTCATGCTGAAGGAGGGTGTATACAGAAGGAGAGACATGGCAGATATGTTGGACAACACTACTCCCAAATTGCAGCGAGCTATTAGGAACTGACATTGGAGGATGACATAAGAGTTCCTATAAGAAAGGCTGCAAAGGGAGATGCAAGTCCGTACAATTCCCTATATATCACTCTGCAACTGCATATGTGAGCAGTAGCAGCTGGAGGACCAGTGTGACGTTTACACATTGTGGTGTAAAGCTTGTGAAACGAAAAACGGACAATGTGGTGGCCATCTTGAAAAACAACAAAATTTTAAAAGAATATGTCACTTTGCTTTATGAACAATAAAATCTTGAAAAAGTGTTATTTTGCTTTATAAACATTAAATCTAATTCAGTAGGCTTGGAAACATAGGAATCCATATCTAGATCATGCGAATGAGACAATTACAGATACTTCTAAGCAAAACACCAACTTCGGACTAATTTAGTGGCCATCTTGGATTTTCAAGGTACCCAATCCACCAGATGTGATTAGTTTCACTTGGAAAACCATTGTGTCAAATTTTATGCGTGTATCATCATTTTGAGGGGGAACACTCAAAAAGTTGCTGCCATCACCTGTACTAAAACTCCTAAGAATAATCTTCCTGGTCACGCTACTTCACAAGTGTACATAACCACAACCTGATGACAGAACCTTTTCAAAAAGGTCTGAGCTCTGACCATATCGCTTTTTGAGTATTCATAACCATATATTGACAATAAAACCAGTTCAGGAAGGTCCGAGAACCTAATATCAATATCTCTAATCAGGCTGATTTACAGTGAGGAACCATAACCAAAAATTTATATCAGAACCTTTTCAGAAAGGTCTGAGCTTCAAAAAACAATATTGCTAATTATATTCCTTTACAATGAGTATCCATAACCACAAATCAACAACAGAATTCTTTTAGATAGGCCTGAACGACTAAGACCAACCTTACTGATCACGCTGCTTTACCAGTGTCTATCTCCACAAGTTAATAATAGAACTGAACTCCTTAAAATAATAATGCTGATTATGCTCCTTTCAAAAGCGTGTCTGTAACCAAACATTGAGGATAAAAACCATCTAGAAAGAATTTAGCTACTAAGAACATCCTTGATTATTTTGCTGTTTTACAATTAGTGTGCATAACAACCAAATAATAATAGAACCCTTTCAGAAAGGCCTGAACTACCAAGAACAACTTTGCTGATCATGCTACTTTAGAGCGAGTGGCTACTTCCATAAAATAATAATAGAAGCCTTTCAAGAAGGTCTGAGTTTATTATGCTACTCAACAATAAATGTCAAACACCACTGATTTGAGAGAGAACTCTTTTAGAAAATTCTTAATTCCTAACAACAAACTTGCTGATCAGGCTCCTTTGAAATGAGTTGTGCGAGGCGCCAGTTAGGTGATAACCGAGAAGTGAGGTGAATGCAACTAAACTTTATCAAACAATCATCGAGTTTATATACAGCGACTTCCGAGGAACGTCAGAAAAATTCAAACATGATAAAGCCTGAGTTAACATGATAACAATGGTTGGTCTATTAACAGTGCAGGGAAGAGCAAGTGATAAGATAAAAAATCAAAACCTTTACAGTGTACAAGCGTGTATGAAACATGTGCGGAACCTAGTGTCCACAGCATTATATTGGTAATAAAGCCCTTTCAGAAAGATTTAAGCTCCTAAAACAATCTCGCTGACCATGATGCTTTACGAATTTCCATAACGAAAAACTAATAATAGAACCCATTGTTTCTAAGAACAATGTTCCTGGCTATGCTTCTTTAAAATGAATGTTCTTAAGCAAAAATAAAAATTAACCTTTTAAAAAACCTAAACGCCAAAATCAACCTTACAGATCACTCTCTTTTACATTGTGTTATTAGCTACAAATTGGTAATATAACCCCTTCAAAAACAATAGAACTCCCAAGAACAATTTTGTTGATTATACAGCTTTATAACGAGTGTCCACATGCAGAAATTGATAAAAGAACCATTTCAGAAATGTCTTAGCTCCTGAGAACAATTTTACTGATCACATTTCTTCACAACGTGTGTTCATACCCACTAATATTATTACTAGCCAAGCTACAACCCTCGTTGGAAAAGCAAAATGTTACAAGCCCAAGGGCTCCACCAGGAAAAGTAGCCCAGTGAGGAATAGAAATAAGGGAAAAGCAAATAAACTATATATAAGTAATGATGAAAAATATTTGAAATATCTTAAGGTTAGTAATAATGTTAAAATACATCACCGATGTATAAAATATAAAACTAAACATATGTCAACCTGCTCATCAGAAACTTATTAACAAAATGTTTAAATTTCTGAAGTTCCACAGGTTCAACTGCCCAATTAGGAAGATCTTTCCACAATCTGGTCACAACTGGAACCAAACTTATAGAATACTTTGTAGTATTGTGCCTTATGATAGAGAAGGCATGACTGTTAGAATTAATTAACTGCATACCTAGTACTACGTACAGGATGGTAGTCTGGGAAGATCTGTATTATGAAAAATCTTATGTAGCATGAATAATGAAATAATTGAACGATGGTTGCAGAACAAGAATGTAAAATTTTAAAGACCAAAATTTTCCATGAAATAAATTAAGATGGGAGCCAGCAGCTGTAGAAAACACAGGAGAACAATACTCTAAACAAGATAGAATCCATTGATTAAAACATTTCCTAAGGATAGACTGATCACTAACAATCTCAAAAGACTTCCTTAGGAATCAATTTTTGTGAAACTAAAGAAGAAATGGACCGAATGTGTTATTCATAGACAAAGATCTGGATATTGAGGAGCCACTGACCTCAACCTACTTACAACCCTACTTTGACTTTTACTAAGGTTCAACTTCGTGGTTCATAACCATAAATTGACGATAGGACCCTTTCGGAAAGGTCTGAGCTCTGACCATGGTGCTTTATGAGTGTTCATAACCATAAATTAACAATAGGATCCTTTTAGAAACGTCTGAGCTCTGATTATGCTCCTTTATGAGTATCCATAACAATAACTTGACCATAGAACCCTTTCAAAAAGGTATGAGTTCTGATCATGGGGCTTTATAATCATAAATTGGCAATAGGACACTTTTGGAAACGCCTGAGCTCTGATCATGCTGCTTTGTGAGTGTTCATAACCATAAATTGATTATAAGATCCTTCAGAAAGGTATGAGCTCTGAACATGGTGCTTTTCAAGTGTCCATACCCATAAATTGACAATGAGACCCTTTTAGAAAAGTCTGAGCTCTGATCACGCTGCTTTATGAGTGTCTATAACCACAAATTAACTATAGGACCCTTCCAGATAAGTCTGAGCTCTGACCATGGTGCTTTATGAGCATCCATAATCATAAGTTGACAATAGGACCCTTTTAGATAGGTCTGAGCTCTGATCATGGTGCTTTATGAGAGTCCATAACCATAAATTGACAACAGGACCCTTCTAGATAGGTCTGAGCTCTGATCATGGTGTTTTATGAGAGTCCAATACCATAAATTGACAATATGACCCTTTCAGAAAGGTCTGAGCTGTGATCATGCTGATTTATGAGTGTCCATAACCATAAACAGACAATAGGACCCTTTTAGAAAGGTCTGAGCTCTGATCACGGTGATTTTTGAATTCACAATAGGGCCCTTCTAGTTAGGTCTGAGCTCTGATCATGGTGCTCTATGAGAGGCCATAACCATAAATTGACTATAGGACCCTTTCAGAAAGGTCTGGGCTGTGATCATGGTGCTTTACGAGTGTCCATAACCCTGAATGGACAGTATGACCTTTCAGAAAGGTCTGAGCTCTGATCATGCTGGTTTATGCATGTCTATAACCATACATTGACCAAATGACCCTTCCAGATAGGTCTGAGATAAGATCATGCTGCTTTACGAGTGTCCATTAGAATATATTGACAATAGGACCCTTCCAGACTTTTAAGCTTTGATCATGGTGCTTTACGAAATGTCCGTAACCATATATTGACTATAGGACCCTTTCAGAAAGGTCTGAGCTCTGATTATGCTGCTTTATGAATGCCCATAACCATAAATTGGCAATAGAACCCTTTCAGAAAGGTATGAGCTCTGATCACGCTGCCTTACGAGTGTCCGTAACCATAAATTGACAATAGGACCCTTCCAGAAAGGTCTGAGCTCTGATCATGCTGCTTTACGAGTGTCCATTAGAATATATCGACAATAGGACCCTTCCAAACGTTTGAGCTCCGATCATGGTGCTTTACGAATGTCCATATCCATAAATTGACTACAGGACCCTTCCAAAAAGATCTGAGCTCTGATTATGCTGCTTTATGAATGCCCATAACCATAAATTGACAATAGAGCCCTTTCAGAAAGTTATGAGCTCTGATCATGCTGCCTTACAAATGTACATACCCATAAATTGACAAAAGGACCCTTTCTGAAAGGTCTGACCTCTGATCCTGCTGCCTTACGTATGTCCATAACCCTAAATCGACATCAGGACCCTTCCATAAAGGTTTGAGTTCTGATCATGCTGCCTTACTAATCTCCATAACCATAAATTGACAATAAGGCCTTTCAGAAAGGTCTCCGCTCTGATCCTGTTGCCTTATAAATGTCAAGGACCATAAATTGAAAATAGGACCCTTTCAGAAAGATCTGAGCTCTGATCATGCTGCCTTACTAATATCCATAACCATAAATTGACAATAAGACCCTTTCAGAAAGGTCTCCGCTCTGATCCTGTTGCCTTATGAATGTCGATAACCATAAATTGACAAAAGGACCCTTCCAGAGAGGTCTGAGCTCTGATCATGCTGACCTACGAATGTTCATAAACCTAAATTCACAATAGAACCCTTTCAGAAAGGTCTGAGCTCTGATAATTCTACCTTACAAATGTCCATAACCATAAATTGACAATAGGACCCTTTCTGAAAGGTCTGCGCACTGATCATGCTAACCTACGAATGTTCATAACCCCGAATTTTCTATAGGATCCTTTCAGAAAAGTCTAAGCTCTGATCATTCTGCCTTACAAATGTCCATAACCATAAATTGACAATAGGACCCTTTTAGAAAGGTCTAAGCTCTGACCATGCTGCTTTTCAAGTGTCCATAAGAATATATTGACAATAGGACCCTTGCAGAAAGGTTTGAGCTCTGATCATTCTGCCTTACAAATGTCCATTACCATAAATTGACAATAGGACACTTTTAGATAGGTCTAAGCTCTCATCATGCTGCTTTACGAGTGTCCATAAGAATATATAGACAATAGGAGCCTTCCTGAAAGGTCTGCGGTCTGATCATGCTGCCTTACAAATGTCTATAACCATAAATTGACTATAGGACCCTTCCAGAAAGGTCTGAGCTCTAATCATGCTAGCTTACGAGTACCCACGACCATAAATTGACAATAGGACCCTTTCAAAAAGATCTGAGATCTGATCATGCTGCTTTATGAGTGCCCATAACCATAAATTGAGAATAAGACTCGTTCAGAAAGGTCTGAATTCCTAAGAACAACCTTGCTGATCATGCGACTTTAAGGACTCTCCTTTTCCCCAAATTAGTAATAAAAGGGCATTTATAAGAGTCTGAGGTTTATCCTAAGATCAGCCTTGCTGACAATGCTGTATTATATCGAGTGCCTGTAACTGTATATTGATAATAGAAATCTTTCAGCAAAGTCTCAGCTTCAAAGAATATTCCTGACCGCGTTCCTTTACAATGAGTTTCCATAATCATAAACCAATAATAGAATCCTAAGAACAATATTGCTGATTATACACTTTATATGAGTGTCCATAACCATGAATTGTTAATAGAACCCTTTCAGAAAAATCTGAACGACTAAAAACATTCGGTACAAGGAGTGTTGAAAACCACAAATTCACAGCAGAAACCTTTCAAAAAGACATGAACTCCAGGGTAGAACGTTTTTATATGTGCAAAAACCACTAAATCAAAATAAAACAAATCTCACTCATGCATGTCCATGCCTTTGTATAGATGCATGTACAGTTTGTACATGATAAATATATTTTCACGTACCGATACTGAACTTCAGAGACCTGCACATTTCACTACCTCGTATGAGTTATGCCTTTGTATAGATGCATGTACAGTTTGTACATGATAAATATATTTTCACGTACCGATACTGAACTTCAGAGACCTGCACATTTCACTACCTCGTATGAGTTATGAATTACACATCTTGATTTCCAAGTAGTACCCAGAAGGAATATAAAGACTGTAATCTATGTACCCAAAGTAGTGATGTGAAACTTGCACTCAAAATTGGTTTTTAAGAACCGTGTCTAAACTAATATGAAGAAAAACAGCGTTCTAACAACTGTCAAGTCAATTGCCAGGAAATATAGTCGAGTTGATGTGGATGTCCAACCCAGATGTGAGAACAAATTTGAATACAATGAGAGAAATTCTTACAAACAACTTGGACAATCAACCCATGAAGTAATCCATTTATGACATACTAGCTTCCCATGCAAAGGCAAGCACGAAATCCCCATAGGTCCAAGTGGTTCAGCTTCCAAAAACTTGATAATCATTATATTAAAGGGGAAATTATGTCAAAGAAACGCACAAACAGGCCAGGTTTTTTTTCACCATTCAGATAATATCCACGCACCTGAGACATCCACCTAACAAACATTGCAGGAATAAGAAAAAACCAATGAAACTAGATTCTTTGTAATGTTCTTTCACGGTACGGTAACACGTTTCAGGTAAAATGAAAGAGACAGGATGTAGGAAATATGTCATATGCAGGCCATGTCATAACTTTTCATATTCATTGGTGTATTGCAAAACAAGTAGGAACGCAAAATCATGACGTACGTGAACAACGTAGTTATCGCTATAAGGCTGTCTCTCTCTCTCTCTCTCTCTCTCTCTCTCTCTCTCTCTCTCTCTCTCTCTCTCTCTGCTGATAGTTCAAGACACCACCAGTATTTAATACAATGGGTAAAATTTAAACATTAATGAACAAGAGGGTCATGAGAACAGAAAAAACACAATGGATAACCAAAAGGATATAAAAGAATGTGAAAAATAAAAACAAGGAATAAAAATGTCAAAAAGAATGATCCCACACTCTCGCAGAATTGCAATAGACGTGTAGCCCCAGGTCTAAAGAACACTTTACACGATGGCATAGCCCACGCACTGAAGCCCTGTCTATTTTCGAAGAGCCACATGATTGAAATAATGAATCCCAATCCCTATATCCCAACAAAAAATTGTAGCTTTAGAAAATTACGATGCAATACCATACACATTCCTTTACAGCAGTGGATACATGAACGAAATATTTGTAAGGGTATGAATTGAAGATTGCAGTAATTTTACATTTCCTTTCCTAACAGTTTGAACATCAGGCTGCTTTGCAATGTCCGCGTAAAAATATAACGACACTAACTATAACGTAAATCACCATTCATGTGTAGCCTAACTATTATTCAGAACTTCATGATATGCCTACAGGTCTAACCGTATTTATTAAGCTCCGCAAGTTTCTTGTGTTATTTCATCAGCCTTAAATACAGGCGTTAGAATAATCTTATTTCTCTATTTTATATATATATATATATATATATATATATATATATATATATATATATATATATATATATATATATATATATAGATGGATAGATAGATATATATATATATATATATATATATATATATATATATATATATATATATATATATATTTATATATATAGGCCTATATATATATATATATATTTATACTATATATATATATATATATATATATATATATATATATATATATATAGTGTATAAATAAATATATATATATATATATATATATATATTTATATATACACACACACACACACATATACATATATATATATATATATATATATATATATATATATATATATATATATATATATATATATATATATATATATATATAGCAATACCTTAAGATGAGTTTAATGTGTTTTGGGCCCAAGCTCGTGCGTCAATTTGCTCGTATCTCAGTTGAATTTTTCCCATATAAAATAGTTTTAAAAAATTAATCAATTCCCACCCTCTGAAAAAAAACCCTAAAAACAATATATTACAGTGGAAAACATGTTTATAAATGTTCTAATTAACATTTTACGCTAACAAAATAACAAATACCTATGAACTGGTTATGATGTTCAACGAAATTCAACATATTATGGAGTTCTTACCCTCGAGACAGACGGTAGCGGCTAACGGCGGTGTGTGCAGAGGAGGAGGAGGGAGAGGGGATGGGGAGAGAGACTTGACGGCAACACGTTCGGTACGCAACACTTTTGTAACACTACGTAACATAACCTTAACTTTAAATTTAACTTAAATGAAAATAGCAACTTTAAATCTAACTTAAATGAAATTAGCAACTTTAAATTTAACTTAAATGAAATTAGCTTACTGTACACACACTTAAAAATAAAATGTTAATCTTACGTTACACTAAACTTAATTCTAATTTTGTTTTCATTTTCATTTTTTTACTTTTCTTCTTCCGGCTTGGCTCTTTTTGCCTCGCTTTCACCTTTACTTTTTGATGGCCTTTTTAAAAGGAACCTATCTAGGGATGTTTGCTTTTGTCTCCCCTTCAAAATGCTGCGAAAAAGACACGCGTCGTCACAATAGGCTAACGCAGGACCACTCGCCAACTTGTCCGGGTGCCTCTTTTCCATAAAATTAGAAAACTCTTACCACTTCGCTAACATGTCTTGGATTTCTGCCGTAGAAAGGCGGCCCTCGTCTTCCACCTCCTCCTCGCTACTGAGCTCCTGCAACACCTCTCAAAGTTGCATCTCCTGGAGCTCTATCAATTCCTGTCGTGAGCTCTTCTTGATGCTCCTCGACAATGTCGTTCGAGTCTGCCTCGTCCACCTCCAGCGCCATGGACTTTCCAAGAGACATGATTTCATCCATCACAATAGGTTCGGGGTCATCAGGGTCTGTCGTATCGAACTCTTCCAAGTCCCTCTCTACGACGGACGCTGACCACAATTTCTTCCACGCTGAATTAAGAGCTCGTCTTGTGACACCATACCATGCATCATCAATAAGTTTTAAGCAATGGATGATATTGAAATGTTCCTTCCAAAATTCACGAAGGGTGAGATTGGTGTGGTCTGTGACATCGAAGCATTTTTTGAACAAATGCTTCATATACAGTTTTTTGAAGTTGGAAATAACTTGTTGGTCCATGGGCTGGAGGAGTGGCGTGGCGTGGCATTGGGCGGGAGATAAAGGACCTTGATGAACTCGAACTCATCAAGAATATCCTCTTCAAGACCAGGAGGGTGACCAATGGGCATTGTCAAGGACCAGGAGACATTTCATTGGCAGGTTTTTCTCGGCCAAATATTTTTTAACTTCCGGACCAAAGCACAGATTAACCCATTCTGTGAAGAAATGCCACGTAACCCAAGCCTTAGCATTAGCGAGCCACATCACTTGCAGTTTTTCTTTCAAGATCCTTTGGCTCTTGAAAGCACGTGGGTTTTCCGAGTGGTACACTAGCAGTGGCTTGACCTTACAGTTACCGCTGGCATTGGCACACAAGGCTAGAGTTAACCAGTCCTTCATGGGTTTATGGCCTGGTAGTCTCTCCTCTGCCGTGATGAAAGTCCTCTTGGGCATCTTCTTCCAGAAAAGGCCAGTTTCATCGGAGTTGAAGACTTCTTGGGGAATGTAGCCATGTTGGACAATAACCTAGGCAAAGGTTGTGACGAAGTCCGCTGCGGCTTTCGAGTCGGAACTTGCTGCTTCCCCTGGCCTCACAACCGAGTGTATCCAAGTCCTTTTTTTTTTAAATTAACCAACCAGCCACAACTGGCTTTGAAGGTTTCCGCTGGTGACGAAGTCTCCTCTCTCTTGGCAGCTCTCTTCCCTTTCAAGTCATCCTAGATTCTGCTGGCCTTTTCACATATGATCGTCTCGGTCACGCTATCTCCCGCCAACTGTTTCTCCTTTATCCATAAAAAAAAGCCTCTCCATCTCGTCGTGAATATCACTGCACAGCTTGGAAAGGATGGTTAATCCTTTGGAAGGCTTGGTGCTCTTTATAGCATCCTTTTGCTTGAGGATGGTACATATTGTCGATGTACTCCTCTCATATTTGCGCGCCAGCTCAGTCTCTCTTACGCCACTCTCGTGTTTTTCGATTATTTCATGCTTCATCCCCATTGTCATTATACGCTTTTTCTTTTCACTACCCTTGTTTGCACTCTCTCACTTTGGATCCATTGCTTTTGCAATTAATTCTTTACTGACTGATGCAAAAACATGTATAAAAAGCAAACACTACGACCAATGCTCGGAGAAAACTTTACGCAACGGAGATCATACGGGAAAGACCTAGGGATGCTGTCCTGATGAGAAGCCTCTCGCACACTCGGCCACCTGGCGGCCGCATAGGGAACTACCTCGTATCTCAAATTTTTACTCATATCTCAGGACAAAAATTTACTGAACTCTCCTCGTATCTCAAATTTCTCGTATATTGAAACACTCGTATCTCAAGGTATTACTGTGTGTGTATATATATATATATGTATATATATATATATATATATATATATATATATATATATATATATATATATATTGATGGGTGCCAATCATCATTACGGTATAAATATTCAATTTATTTTGGTAAATTTTACAACAAATTCAATTCTGGAGTAAGGGCGTTTTATTAGTGTATGCGACCAATAAAAAATGATGACTAAATATTTAGAAAGATATATACACACATGCACATGCAATCCCATCTTACCAGGGTAGTAGATTGGCCAGGGCACCAGCCACCCGTTGAGATACTACCGCTAGAGTTATGGGGTCCTTTGACTGGCCAGAGAGTACTACATTGGATCTTTCTCTCTGGTTCTTTCCCTTTGCCTACACAGACACCGAATAGTCTGGCCTATTCTTTACAGATTCTCCTCTGTCCTCATACGCCTGACAACACTGACATTACCAAACAATTCTTCTTCTCCCAACCGGTTAACTACTGCACTGTAATTGTTCAGTGGCTACTTTCCTCTTGGTAAGGGTAGGAGAGGCTCTTTAGCTTTGGTAAGCAGCTCTTCTAGGAGAAAGACACTCCAAAATCAAACCATTGTTCTCTAGTCTTGGGTAGTGCCATAGCCTCTGTACCATGGTCTTCCACTGTCTTGGGTTAGAGTTCTCTTGCTTGAGGTTACACTCGGGCACACTGTTCTATCTAGTTTCTCTTCCTCTTGTTTTGTTAAAGTTTTTATAGTTTATATATGAAATAATTATTTCAATGTTTAAACTGTTCTTAAAATATTTCATTTTTCCTTATTTCCTTTCCTCACTGGGCTATTTTCACTGTTGGGGCCCCTGGGCTTATAGCATCCTGCTTTTCCAACTAGGGATGTAACTTAGCATTTAATAATAATAATAATAATAATAATAATAATAATAATAATAAGACTACTCTCTCTTCCTCCTACCCGAAGAACGGGGAGAGCTGGTGTGACCGAAAAGAAATCAATAGCCAGACACTTGCTCTTCATTATATAAGAGAGATTATAGGATGAGCGTGACAGACACACAAATGGACGTACGGACCAGTAATACCGATAGACGACGAAAAAAAACCTCCATCTTTGTCGATGGGAAACTTCTGCTGCTGCTGCTGCTACTACTACTACTACAAATAATAATAATAATAATAATAATAATAATAATAATTATTATAATAATAATATGTATTTAGGTTTACAATCAAAATAGCAATGGCATCTATTAAAAATTATGGATGAAAATATTTTCGATCTCATACAGCAATATTACAGTATACAATGGTCCATTGCAGGTAAAATTTCTTTAAGATAAATTCTTAAATACAGTAAACACGGTTTGCAGTTTCCATTTACCTAATTGATTGAATTGAATTGAATATGGGATTTAGGCATTAAGCCAAGCACTGGGGCATCAAAGGCCATTCAGCGCTATATAACTAAAATCATTCAATCATATCTGTACACTCACAACATTTAGTATCATTTTAACCTTTAATACAAATCGTAACACTTTCATACAATAAAATCTAGATGTGAAATAAATAGGGATTAAAAGGGTAAAATAAATAAATAAATTAATAAAATCAATTATAGCTCGTAATATAACCCAATACTTTGTATAAATTTTCTCAAGTTCAGGGTATTACAGTTTTCCCCCAGTATATCTCTTAACGGTTTGTCCTGGAGTAAATGTGTCCTCCTCTGGAGATTAAAAACAGGACAATCGACTAAAATATGTTTAACATCCATTGTCACTTGACAGGTATTACAAAGAGGGGCCTGTCTCCCTTCCCCACTCTTCATTAAATAATTGTGCGTTGCATGTGTATGGCCAATACGCAGCCTAGTTAAAATAATGGTATCCCTTCTACTTGTAGAATTACAAGATGACCATTTATCCACCAATGGGTGGATTTGTTTCAATTTTGTATTGGTGGTCCGTTCAGACCATCGAGCTTGCCACTTATTTTTACAGTAAAGATGAATCTCACTTCTAAGATCTTTGTAAGGAATACTCAAGGGGGATGGATTACTTAGCCCTGAAGCTTCCTTTGCTGCCTTATCTACTTGTTCATTCCCATCCACCCCAACATGGGCAGGGACCCAACAGAAGTGAACACTGATACTCTTCCTAGACTGCAGAAGTACTAACCAGTCCTGCACCTCTTGTACTAGATGATGGCCTGGCATAATTTGTTTTAGTGAGAGTAAAACACTATTGGAATCCGTAAAAATTGTATAAAAACTATTTTGGTTGCCATTTTTAAAAATATGTTGGACTGCGAGAATTATTGCGTACAGCTCAGCAGTAAAAATTGAACAAGAGGATGGGAGTTTCCTTCTAATAACAATATCCCCCACCACAGCTGCACTTCCAACTCCTGCAGCCGATTTGGAGCCATCTGTAAAAACATGTTTCCCATGATGTTGAGCAGCATGATTTAAAAACTCACTTTTCATTACCCTACTAGGTAAGGTATTTTTCCCTCCTGCCGTAAAACATACTTTAACAGGTGGATTACACCAAGGAGGAGACTTGGGATATCCTACCTCTGCTATCTGTGCTGTTAACAAGCCTACTTCTCTAGCATCATTTTTCAGCTGTACTTCCAAAGGCTTAGGCACTCTAGATCTGTTAGGAGCCCGATCTAAAGGCGCCCTAACATATTTACAGTTAGGATTGTTTCTCACAGCAAGGGACCTAGCTAAAAACCTCAAACTCAACTCCTCTCTGCGAATGGAAAGGGGAGGTATGCCAGAATCAACATAGAGACTGTCAATGGGAGATGTTCTGTAAGCACCTGTGCAGATGCGAAGCCCAGCATTGTGAACAATATCAAGTTTTCCAAGTAAAGTCTTTGTAGCTGACCCATATATTTGGCATGCATAGTCTAACTTGCTCAGACACAAAGATGTATAAATTCTAAGCAAAGTTGTTCTATCAGCACCCCAATCAAAATGCGATATCACTTTCAGAATGTTCAGTGACTTCTTAACCCTGATAGATAGGTCATTTATATGGGGACCAAATGTCATTTTCTTGTCGAAAATGACTCCAAGAAACTTGACACTATCCTCATATGGCAAAATACAATCATTTAAGAAAAGGGTGGGGATCTCTTCCCTTTTACGAGTACGAGTAAAGCGAATGGCTTTGGTCTTCTGAGGAGAAAACATGAATCCGCGAGAATTTGCCCATGCGGAAGCAGCATTTATTGCAATTTGAAGATTTTGGCATGCTTGTAGTGCAGATGATCCACTACAATAAATTGCAAAGTCATCGACAAATAGTGATCCTTGTATGCCAGGAGGTATGTGACTAATGAGACTATTAATTGCAACAGCAAACAAGGTCACACTCAATACGCTGCCTTGGGGGACACCTTCTTCTTGCATGTAGGATGAAGATAGTTCTGACCCTACTCTCACTTTAATGGAGCGGTTTGATAAAAATTCTTCAATAAAAGAGAACATATGTCCTCCTATACCCCACGAGGCCAATTGCTTTAAAATACCACCCCTCCAGGTGGTGTCATATGCCTTTTCGAGGTCAAAAAAGACACCCACCACCTGGTTTTGGTTAGAAAAAGCATTTGAAATTTCCCTTGATAACATCAGCAAAGGGTCCAGAGTACTTCGGTTCTTCCTGAAACCAAACTGTCTGTTAGATAAAAGATTTTTTGATTCTAGATACCACACAAGTCTGTTGTTGATCATTCTCTCAAATAGTTTGCATATGCAACTGGTCAAGGATATGGGCCTATAACTAGATGGCAGTTCTGGGTCTTTACCAGACTTGTGGCCTGGAATTACAATTGAAGTATGCCAGGAATCAGGAGATGTATGGGAAGCCCATAGACCATTAAAGGTTTCTAATAAAAATTCCTTGGTATCCACTGGAAGATGTGATATCATTTCATACCGGATGCCATCCTCACCTGGGGCAGTTAAAGAAGAGCTGGAGATAGCATTTTGCATCTCCTCCATACTAAAAGGCAGGTTAAAAGCTTCAGTATTTGAAGAAGCAGGAGGAACAACAGATGTTGATGCTCTAATTTGTTGAAATGCTGGGGAATAGTTGTCAGCACTTGATACATGAGCAAAGTGCTTAGCAAGAACCTCTGCTACATCTTTGGGGTCAGATATATATCTATTATTTTCCCTTAATATTGGTAGAGGCTTAGGGACGAATTTACCTTGAAGTTTTCTAATCTTGTCCCATATTTCCTTTGAAGGAGTTTTGGTATTAATATTAGATATATATTTCTTCCAAGATGCTCTCTTTGCTTTTTTAAAAATTCTTTTTTGTTTGGCACAGGCTCTGAGATATGCTATTCTATCTGCTAAATAGTTTGTCCTCAAGTATCTTCTGAAGCAAGTTCGGGTCACTTTTCTTGCGTTGGCACATTCTTTACTCCACCAAGGAACTACAGAGCGATGAGGTAAACCGCATGTTTTAGGTATAAACTTGCTAGCATTATCATCAATAATATTTTCAAGATGTTGATAGGCATGCACTGGAGATGTAAATTCATCATATTCTTTATCAGTGTGTGAACAGTTTTCATAAGCTGCCCAGTCTGCCTCATCTATCTTCCATTTTGGTGGACACTGAGAAGGAAGATTATGGACATAATTTAACATTATTGGCCAATGGTCACTGCCATGTAGGTGTTCATTTACTGACCAAAGGTAGTCCAATCGAATGGATGAGGAACAGATTGACAAATCAATGGCTGATGTAGAGTTGTGGAATACATCATACCTAGTTGGAGAACCATCATTCATTAGTATTACATCATTGTTGTCGATTAATTCTTCAACAAGATTACCCCATCTATCGCACACATTTCCACCCCATAAAGTATGCTTTGCATTAAAATCACCCATTAAAATAAAAGGGGCAGGAAGCTGATTGATCAAGTCTTGGAGGTCAGAAAGTCTAAGCCTTCTTGGATTACCAGCATGATCTAAGAGGAAAAGTTCTAAGGATGGTTCAATATATAGCGAGCATAAAGTAATTTTTTTCCCGATATGAGTTCTAACTGCACATGCCTGTAGTGGTGTATTGAGTGGGATTGTTTCAAATTTTACAGATTTGTGAATAATAAAACCTGTACCACCTTGAGCTCTTGCAGCTTGCAAAGGAGGGGATCTACAAAAATGATAATTGAGTCCAGGATTAAATGGTTTGTCACTGATCTTGGTTTCCTGTAGGCAAATTACCTTCGTGTCTGAGTCCCTGGTTAAAGTTTTTATTTGCTCAATGCTAGTACTTAGACCTCTGCAATTCCACTGGATGATAGACATTATCTTTTGTTATTATTTTTCTTTGTCTCATTTGTCTTTTGGGACTTTTCAGATGAAGCCATGTAAGGCCTGGAGATGGAAGGCTTTACTAGGCCACCACTCTTCTTTTCTTTCTTTCTAGGATCTTTATAAGAGTCAACCTTAGGATCATGAGCAGTAGGGCACTTACCTGACTTAGATGAAGGTGAGGATGATGGGGACCTTTTCCTCTTTGGAAGATCTTGTTTTCCAATCTCCATCAAATCAGGTAGAGATTCTGCCTGAGACAATACATTTAAGGTGGTGGAAGCCACATTGGCTTCCTTGGAGGATTGTGCTAGAACTTCAACAGTTCGAGCACTTAACCCAGAAGGCTGGGCTACTACCTCTAGGGGAGATGCTCCTATCGGTGACAATACTTTTGGTGTGTTGGACACCATATTGACCTCTTTGGAGGTTTGTGCTCTGGCTTTTATAGCCTGAGCACTTGACCCAGATGGCTGGGCTACTACCACTAAGGGAGATGCACCTGACGGGCCAGGTGCTGCCACTGGTCCCCCTGTGGTAGTAAGGGGTAGTGGATTATAATCTTTTGTTGGCATCTTAACCGCGCGAGCAAAATTAAGTTGCCGATTGAGTAAATGCTTTGCATAACCTACACTTATATGTTCAGCATTTGCTTTCAAGATTGCAGCTTCTTCATTCTTGTATTCTCTACATCTTTTATCATTTGGTTTATGATTATCTTTACAGTTTGCACAGGTTGTATCTCTGTTGCATTGGCCATGTTCTAACAAAGAACAGTTAATACAGATCTTCGTATTATTGCAGTACCGGGAAGGGTGACCGTACTTGAAACAATTAAAGCATTGTAAAGGCCTAGGTTTATATTCTCGAACACGTACTCTTTCATTCTCAATAATTATATGATCTGGTATAACAGGGGTTTCAAATGTTAAAACTACCATGCTTGTTTGAGGAATCTTACTTACTTTCCAAACATTAGCAGGGCACATGTCCAGAATTTCTGGTTCTGAGAATTCATATAGATCTTTATCAAAAACTACTCCTTTACCATAGCTGAAGCTCATATGTGGTTTAATATCCTTAATAGGATCAATTTCTGCAATCTTCATGCCACAAAGCATGTGAGCTTGAGTATCTGATTTTGCATTAATCAAAACAGATTGCTTACCGTATCTACTAATATCCTTACTTTTAATTAAACCAACTTTTTTTTGTATAAATTTACTCATCTTATAATAGTTATAATTATCTATCTTTCCAGATGCAATTATCCATGTTGGGGGCTTGGGGGTTCTTACTTCTGGAAGTCTATGCTCTATTTCTTTTTCCATCCATTCTTCTGGTTTATATACCTCTAGGTGTCTTGGTGCTTTATCACATAAAGCCCCAGAAATCAAACAATTGTCAATTATTATGCTCTCTAAATTTTTATTTGCTTCTAAAGCAATCTCAAAACTTGAAAATGATACCCAAGCTTCCCAAAAACCTTTACTACCATTAAGCTCCATTAAAATTTCTTTGATTGCTCCAAATCTACAGAAGGCTTCATGAATTATGTCATAGCTACAACCAATTGGTATGTTTTTTAAGTGGAGAATTTTCAGATTTTTTGTTGGATCTGGTAATGAGCCAGAACCAGAGAGTAAAGTATTACGGTTATTACAAGCATCATTTTCCACCAGTGCCGATAAATTGTCTTTAACAACACTGGTCAAAAAAGTATTGTTGGAGGAATCCTTTTTATTGCCGAGGTTGTCAACAGAGCTTTCCCTATTTAAACAAGCAGAAGTCGTCAACGGTGTCTGGGGTTCGCCATTTGATCCAGGGGTACGGGGAATATTAAGTTTACTCATTAATTATTTTTCAGGGGGAGGGAAGGGGTCATAATAACAATGAAAAAAAAAAACAATGGAAAAAAATATAGTTTAAGGGAGAGAAAAAATTAAGACTGTCTGAAATTCCAAAGAAGACACCGTTAGCCTTTCCTGGAATTAATTTCTCCACCAATGACACCTGTGAAAGCTGCTTACCAAATGTCCACTCCCTACCCTACCACAAAGGGATGGTACCACTATGATTAGAGTGGCTCAAGTGTATGCCAAACCCGCTTGATGGGACTGAGAGCATTTCATGAATACAATCATCCCCACTCTAATCATAGTGGCAGGCAAACCGGACAGAATGCCGAGAGTCCTATCTCTATAAAATCGCCAACCCCTGGAATCCGAAGGCCAAATTTCCTAAGAGATAGTTCCGCGTGCCAGTATGGGAATACTGACACTCCTAGGTGTCCAAACATTTTCGGGCAGTTGGCAAGACCACCACAGCTCCCACAATTGATTTTGAAATAAAAACCGATCATGGATACAATGTCCCCTCTAAAAAACCTGGACAGTGAAATGGGTAAAAGAGTTTTGACAGCAAGGTTGGAGACAGCTGATAATTATGAAGGAGGAATAAGCAATAAGAGGTAATAGAAAAAGAATGAGAGAAATTTAGAGTCAAACTGAGGAAAAGAAATTCCCCAGTTCGAGAGCCCTCTTGCCCGTCACAAGCCTTCAGCACGGGAATGATATGCCGTGCTGAAGCCCAATGACTTCATCAAGGCATTCTCTCGTTAAGAGGGTCCATTTACCTAATCTGGTTAGTCCTTTAACAAGCATCAGTGCTTGTTGTTGCACTCGTGGATGAAAAAGACTGGGCCTATCACTCTTACTAAAAGATACAAAATAAAATGATGAGAATAAATGAAAAGAATTTGAGCGTCAATGAACGATACTTGAGATGGATAAGGGTAAATGAATAGAATGCTAGGAGTTCGAGTGCCTCTCTATCGTGCTTAAACAGATGTCATGCATTATTCATTCCCTGTCTACATAAAATGATAAAAGTATTACACAAACCGTTAAAAAGCGAGCACATTCATATTAAGAGATCGTTTAAGCACCGTAAATTTCCGTAATAGGCACCAGAAATTATGACCTTCAATGTTTTTAATAAAGACGATGTGTTAAAAACACTTTAAAGGAAAGGTATATTTCAGAAGCCTGTCGCATGTGGGACTCCCTATATCATTTTGAAATGTGACCTGGAACTTCAAAAAGCCATTCATAATGGTAGTGATAAAGTTGCCTTCATTGGGGACCGTCTGACATACGCGACAGATACCAGGTGTTAACTTGTTTCTATTGTCGGAGATATGGCTATAATGGGAAGGAATGTAAGTTCAAGGATGATAGCAAAGTCTACGAAAAATTTTCTGATCTTGAAATGAAATAACGCTTTTCGAATTTTGTGTGCATAAACTATTTAAGACAGGAAAATACAAAGTGACCGCAGGGTGAGTTCGAGAATGATGCAAAGTTGTGAATGTGGAATTAAAAAGAGTAGCCTATAACAACGATCATAAATACAAATGTTAATGTTTTAAATTGTATCGTTTCAAATAGGCAAGTGGATGATACATACAGTACGTTATACTGGAGAGTAAAATCATAAAAAAAAAAAAAAAAAAAAAAAAAAAAAAAACATAAAACCGTGATTAGAGTTTACAAATAAAAAGTGTTGATATAACAAATTTGGAAGTAATTTCTATTTTTCCTACCTATACAAATCTGGCCTCTATACTATGGATATACTCTTATGGCGTAGCTGGAAACTACCCATATACTTTTTATTGGGGGGGGGGGTAACAAAGGGGTACCCGACCAGCCAACCCATTCACACTCACCCAATGTGTTAATTCACTTTTGATTGAAATACAAACTACTTCTAAATTTGTCATGTGTTCCTACACATACAAACCTTTCTCTTTTTACTAGGGAAACTTGCTCTAAGTGGGTGGAAATCCAAAAGCACAACTGTCAGGAAACTTGACCTGGGTTACGAATCTGAGCTCTTGCGAGCATGAGAGGGGTACCCTGACACCTCACGAATTCTCAGTTCGTCAAGTTAGAGTTGATGGCCTATGCAATCGTGGTGAATGCGGTGATACCTAACACTGTGACTTGACCAGGTAAGGATATTGTAGTAGGTAACATTCCTCTTACTTTACCAAGGCATTGTCCAACTCTCCCTCACAGGAAGAGCGGGAACATAACACATATATTACATCTTTCAAGCTACACAAGGGAATGGTTGCTACCTACAGTCACAAGAAGGCCTGCTAGCAGAGTCCTCCAGATGCTATACCCCAAAAGAGGGGAAGATGAAGGAAGAAAAGGCATTCATCCCAGACTAACACCGGGTAACGTCTGCCCTCGACCAACTGCTACTGTATTGGTTCTGTAGGGGAGCCGAGATAGCTGACACCACTTGTTGTGCTGCCACTACAGGACCTATGGAGAATGTATCCAGGCTCCTGAGGGTTATGTCTTGCAGATAGTAGGCTGTGAAGGTATTCTGACGGTTCCAGATGCCTGCTTGTAGGCCCTGTGCCACAAAGTAGTTTCTTTTGAATGCTAAAGACAAACAAATGTCCCTAACATCGTGAGCTCTATGTCTACAATCACGTTGAGGAGAGTCAGGGAAGGGCCCAAACCTAGAGTTCGCTACAGCTGGATCTGAGTCTTAGCGACAAACTCGGAGATGAAGTTGAGCATTACATGCCCCCTTCCCCTTGAATGGGTGGTTATGTATGAGAGACCATGCAACTCGTTGACTCTCTTGGCATAGACTAGAGCAAGAAGGAAAACCATCTTAAGAGTCAAGTCACGATTCAAGGACTGACGCAGTGGTTAATAAAGGACTTCTCTCAAGGATTATAGTACTCAAACTACATTCCAAGGTGGTCTAATTTCCAAATGGAGGCAGTTAAGCTCAAAACTCTACATGAGGTGAGTCAACTCCGTCGAGGAGGAAATCTTAACTTTGTTTAGTCTGAAGACAAAGCTCGAGGCTGAATGCTAGCCTTTCCTTACCGAGACTCAGTAGAGTTTTTCCTCACTCAGGTACGGTAAGAACTTTGTTATCATTTGGATAGTGGCATCGAGAGGAGAGACACATTTTCCGTGACACCAACCACAGAAAATAGCCCACGTCGCCTGATAAGACGTCGATAGCGGACTTACATAGGTACCCACAAAGCCTTTTCCCCACTGCTTGCAACCACTGCTTGCAAAAAGCCTCTTGACAAGAAGAGATTCTGGATAACCTTCAGGCATGAAGTTGTAGAGAAGTGACTGCTTTCTGGTATATCTCTGTGTGAGGTTGTTTCAGCAGGTAGGGAGGGGGAGGAATCTCTTGGTACCTCTGTGGCCAAAAGTAAAAGGTCTGGGTACCATTCTTCTTACTGCCTCTACAGAGCAATTACAGTTATCAACAGGTATTGCGAGCCCCTCACCTTCTTGATAAGTCTCTTCATCAGACAAGGGGGGTGGGGAATGCACAGACATCCAGGTTGTCCCACAGATCCCTAGGAAACTCTTGCAGAGTTGCTTAGGGATCCAGTAATGGTGAGCAGTACACCGGAAGTTTACGGTTCACGGACATTGCGAACAGATCTTTCACTGATGAAACCCCAAAAGTCAAAACTTTGTTGGCTATCTGAGGAAGCAAAAATCACTCAAAGCCAACTATCTGAGTCTTCCTACTCACATTGTTAGCAAGAATGTTTCTCTTGCCCAGAATGAATCAGGCTGACAGGGCGATCAAGTGGCCTTCTCTCCATCTTAATATTTCCACAGCTAGATGGCATAGATGCTGTGAAAAAGTACTTCTTTGTTTATTTAGGTATACCACTAGAGTCGTGTTGTTGCTCACCTAAACTAGTGTCCAGAAAGGTGGTGTTGGTAGTGCTTGAGAGCCAAAAATGTTGCTCTCATTTTAAGGATGTTTTGTGGCACTGCCGATTGGAGTTGAACCACAGACCAGAGGCCATATGTTGCAACCGGTGAGCTCAAACCCATCCTTGGATTCAGACGTGAAGAGCATCAAATCCAGGGGAGAAGAGGGAAGATCTAGTCCCCTGAGGAGGTTGGTATTGTCTACCCACCAACCCGGGTCTCATTTCCTCCAATGCTGCCAGAAATTGGAAGTCCACAGGATCTCTGTGCTGAGACCAATATGTTTTCAGTTACCACTGGAGAGAACGAATGAGTAGACGGTCATTGGGGACTAGACGTTCCAGGTATGCCAGGTGTCCTAACAGCACAGCCAAAGGAGTGCTTGCAGTAAATCTTGCTTTATGAAGGGACGTGTCACTCCCCTTTGTCTCACTATTCTGTCTTGGGATGGAAAAACCTTACCTAATAGGTGTCTATTTGCATCCCAAGTCTATACCAGATTTTGAAATGGTTGCAGGGAGACTTCTCGTGATTTGTGACAATCTCCTGATCCTGACAAAATGCGAGGAGCCTGTCTCGATGTAGAAGGGTCTCTAACGAGTCTGCGGAGATCAACCAATTGTCTAGATAGTGCAAGAGACGAATGCCCTTGGAATGGGCCCAGGTTGATACTAGGGTAAGCACCCTCTGAACACTAGGGGTGCTGTAGACAGGCCGAAGCACAGCAACTTGAGCTGGTACATCATCTTGTGAAGGCTGAATCTTAAGGGGACCGTCGGCTATGATGGATAATATAATAATTTGAAAAAAAAGGAAGTTATTGTTCATATGTATGCAAAAACATATCGTACATGCTCTCCAGAAGTTTCAGCCAATTATTTCTACAAATAATGAAGATAGAGCGGTCTTTAAATGATGACCTCATCCTCACTACGTCATCTGCATGACTGAGTTTGACAGAATTGTCTTTACGTGTTTACTTTTGTATAAATACAGCAATTTTTTTCACTTATGTTTCAAAATCTCGTACGTTTGGCAGAGGTGCAAGGCATTGGAAGAGGTTCGGCGAACAACGATCTACAAGAAGACCAGCCATTATCTCCAAAGACGTATAGAAGTTATGATGCATGCGTGTTTGTTTACTTACAGTTCGTATGTACTTTGTGTTTTCACAACGCCCTAGTAAACTTTATAGCGTGGCCAAAGTTACCTAAGGATAAAGAAAGAACAAAAAATAAGCAGAGAGCAACAAAAAATAACAAAGAAGAGAGGGAAACATGAAAAAGAGTACAAAGCTGGAACATTCTAACTAAAACTCTGGAAATAATGAGAGGCTGCTGGCAACTCATGACACCCTTACACCAAGTGTATAGTACACTTAGGGTTTAAATAACTCGTTTAGGGAGCCTTCCTGGTGGAATAAACAATAAAAGTACAAAGTAAGGTTTTTATAATGCTATTTCGATTTTTCTATAAAAAAAAAAATCATAGCAAATCTTTGAGAACTTATAACACGAAAACATACTTATTCGCATGTTGGTAGTCGTTTCTCTGTTATTTATTGTTCAATTTTAGAGAGAAAGATATCATTGGCAAGAGGAATAAAAATCCTATAATTTTGTACGTTAGAATTTTTATTTTCATTTATCTCTTTTTTCATGATTTTTTTGCGTCTAGACAAAAACAATAAAAAATAATAAAAAAAAGAAAAAGGCGAATCGAATTTCTGTCACATAGAATTATTCGGTTTATAAAGTAGTTATCATTGGCAAGAGGAATAAAAATCCTATAATTTTGTGTGCCAGAATTTTATAAAGTAGATATCATTGGCAAGAGGAATAAAAATCCTATAATTTTATGAACCAGAATTTCTATTTTTATTTTTCTCTTTTTTTTCATGATTTGTTTGCGTCTAGACAAAGACAATAAAAAAAAAAAAAAAAAAAAGGAAAATCGAATTTCTGTCACATAGAATTATTCGGTTTATAACATAGTTTTTATGGTATGGTTTTCAATACAATTGGTGTCATGTTACTGGAGAACTTGCTAATTTTATTTTTTCAAATAATGATTTTTGCTAATAAATCTAAAAGTGTTTGCTCAAATTACTTGAAATTTTTATATGATGAAGGTATTATATATATCTAAAACATACTTGGAAATTATCTATTTTGAATAACTAGAACAAAAAATACAAGACACAGCAAACAGTCCTCTTAAGTACTTCCTTAATGAAGGATAGACTGGGATCAAGGAAGTGTTTTCTTGAAGTCTTTCGGTCTGACTTCCTGTCTTATTGTATCTGACGTTTCCATCTTGAATAAGGTTTGCAACACAAACCTATTCAGAGCAGAGAGGATGATAACTGAACTCCAGACGCCTACTCTACAAGAAAGCGTCGAATACAGACGGCTGGGGATCCGTCTAAGACCTCTTGGAGAGCATTCTTCTCCAACATGGTTTGGACTTCTGCCTGAAGAGCGAGGTCCTTCCCTCATCCCTTTGCGAAAGGAACACAAACTCACTGGATGATGAATCAACAGAAAGAGAGAGAGAATGAACAGAACACAATACCCCGCGCAGAGGACAGAGACGGTCAGAGGTTCAGCCCCATGGAACTCCCATCTCTGCTACACGTGTTTCAACCGTACTCCCACCAGTAGACGAGCTGGAGGAATGACAATCCCACAGGGAACGACCACGTCTTCCACCTCTATCACCTATGCAGTGAACTGCTTCAAAGCTGTTGACCTTTTCCTATGCCCGTCTACTGACGGGGACAACCTCAGCCCAAATGGTATTGAAGAGTAAAAGGGAGATGTAACTGCCCTATGAAGGAGGGAGTCATAACTTGCCTTCCTCCAGCGCTATGCAACTGTGTCAATGTCTTCTGCATTCAACCGGGAAGAACACTCCTCTGACGAATTGTGCAACTTGAGTGCCTCTCTCTTTGGCACCTGCCTCTGGAATATTGAGATGACAAGTTACACCTTCTCAAGGTCCAGTTTGTCCACTGGTTGGCCAGATTAAGGGCGAGGAACTTAACTGACCTTGCTCCTGAAAGCAAGATGTTCATCGCTTTACGCTCCTCTAAATCAGCCAAACTCTCATTGGCGATCAAGTAACCTACTGAACCAAACCAGTAGTCAATCAATGAAGCGACTTGCAAAGAAGCCTTTACAACCAGTTCCATGCAATGAATTCCCTGCTCTGAGAGAGTTTGAAGTCCCAGCTAATTAGAAGACCACATTCCTGACTCCCCTCGCCATCCTAGATCTTGCTGGTTCTGAGGATCTGAAAGAAGTAGTACAGGACTGAGTTTTTTCCCTATGGAAGGGAATAGGAAGGATTGCCCAGATTATTGACTTTCTTTATGCAAGTTAAGACCTGCATGAAGAAGTTAGGACTAGCAGCCATTGGCAGAACGCCGTCAGAGTGGTCCGAGACGTTGTTTTGCAACTCATCCAGACCTGAACTCACACCCATAGGAGCCCAGGCTGAGCCAGGTTCATCAACATTGTCCATTACAGGGCCCAGAGACCTAGAGGGGAAGTTCTGGGCCACCAGTAACAGAGGATGGAACAAAATCAATACCCTTCTCTTGACCTGAAGTCTTGAAACCTTTTAAGGCCCAGTTCTTAGGGAAGGTTTTCTTGTGCTTACGCTCCCGGGGCTTGGCCAGCAGGGAGGCAAGGAGAGATGAAGTCTCCTTCTAAATGAAATTCCAACAGCCGCAGGACCTGTGAAGGATTCATCTGGAACAACAAGGGCTCTGGAAGTTGAGCGGCTGCTTTGGTCGTCACTGACTCTACTACAGACAGACAATAATTGACTGTCGAGCGATCTAAAACCTCAGCTTGTCCTTGGGTGATGGGTATACTCTAGGGGAGACATTTCTTGTCTGTGTCTTCTTTTGGTCGGTTTTACCAGGAAGATACCCAGTTTCTCACAAATCGGTTCGGGGCTGGCATGGGAGACCCTAGAGTCTGAGTACTTAAGGTACTTGGAAGACCGTTTGGAAGAAGCAAGAGTACAAGACACAGGTGGAGAAGCATGCCTAGAGGCAGTACTCTTACGCCTGGGGTCTACAGGTGGATCAAAACTCACAGGGGTTACTGAAACCACAAGTTAGAGAGTCTGGCCAAAAAGAGGCCTCTGGTGGTGGAACTGAGACAGGTTTGCTAACCGCCTACTTTACAGCCCTTACAAGCTCATGAAACCTCAGCGCATCTTTCCTGAATGAGGGGACAGCCGCAGGTACCCCAACAGGCGAGTGTTCGTCAATGTGCCAATAACAAGCAGTAGCTTCTCTTGGGGAGCGAACCGGGGTTCGCGTCTGCATTACCGAGGTAGTGTGCGCAGCCAAAGTAGCAAGCAGACCTTCGTCAGCGAGAAAAACTAGCCCACTCCCCTCGCCAGTTCATGGTGGGAAAGTGTGCGATGATGCACAAGACTCTCCCGCCCAACTAGGACCTGTACATCCATGACCTGTATCAGTGGGAACAGAGGCACAAATACTCATCAAGCAACCTATAGGAGAAGGTACGCACTCGTACTGAAGCAAATAAGGCTGACGGGGCCTGTCTGCATATGCTCACGAATGTCAAAAGCAGTAGGTAAACGCCCGAGGCATTGACCCCGAAGGGTCAATTCCTCCCAGACTCGTCAACTCGATGACAAGGGGCTGAGATAGCAAGCAGTCAGCAGTCGCCACCATTATGATGCTCTGATTTATTGATTGACTGAGCTTTCTGGCATCCTGACATCTAAGGTCATTGATGCTGATATCATTTGTTTTAAATAAAGAGTAAAAGGAAAGTACATTTAAAACAATAAAAGTAAAAATGTCCTTGAAAAATTTAAATAGCCTCCAGAAGCCTAATCATTCCCATTTATAAGGGGAAGGGAGACATCCAGGAATGTGGCAACTACAGAGGCATAAAGCTGATAAGCCATACTATGAAAATATAGGAGAAGATCATTGAGAAGAGACTCAGAGATGAAACAACAATTGGTGAAGAACAACTTGGATTCATGCCTGGAAGAGGGACTGTAGAAGCAATATTTGCTTTGAGGCAGACGGCAGAAAAACATCGGGAGAAACAGAAAGGATTGCATATGGTCTTTATTGACATGGAGATGGCGTACAATCGAGTCCCAC
>NC_090725.1:231311966-231414466 GCF_036898095.1 Palaemon carinicauda | reverse complement strand
GAGGTTTTGCCTTGGAAGAGCTGTCCTTCCTTGAAGTCTGAAGTTCTACAAAGATAGACCTTAAGACACTCTACTGGGCATAGAGAGACATCTTCCTTAAGTGGGCAGATTCTCCAAGGACCCCACCTGTTGGTGGGTAACTCGTTCTCAGCCAAAAAGGCAGGATCAGGAAAAGGGTTCAGTTCTCCTGTGTCAAGGAACTGAATATCGCCTGCATCCCTGATAGGGCCAATCTTTCACTAACTCGAGCCCCTGAGACTATTGCGAACAGAAAATTAACTTTCTGTGTTAGTTCCTTTAGAGTACAATCCTCATTGTTTAGGTTCGAAGCATAGTGCAAGACTTTGACCAATGACCATGTAATGGGCTTTGGAGGGGTTGCCGGGTTGGGTCTAGTGCATGCTTTGGCACCTTATAGAAGTTTTCGCTTGTGAGGTCCACCTCAAAGGCATATAGAAGAGGTCTAGTCAGGGTCGACTTACACGCGGTTATCGTAGTGGAAGTCAGGCCTTGTTCAAGTTGGTAAATGAAGAAAGATACACAGAAATCTGTTGACATTTCTGTTGGTCCCCTTGTTTTCACAAGGGATACCCATTTCTTCCAAGACAATTCACATTGCCTCCTGGTTGAACTTGACTTGTACTCTACAATGAAGTCGACCTTGTTCTTCGAGATCCCAAACTTTTTGTTCGCTGCTAGGGCGAAAAATTCATGAGATGCAGGTTGTTGGTTCTCGGGGATGAAATGCAAACAGTCGACTTCTGCACCAGTTTGGATAAAACTGGGTTCGGCAGAGGACAGCTTCAGTTTCAATTCTAGAACTAGTGAGAACCAATTGTTTTTGGGCCATTTGGGGGCCACTACAGCAGCTGTTCCTCTAAAGGGTCTTAGCTTGTCGAGGACTTTTAGCAGGAGATTGGTTAGTGGAAACAGGTAAATCCAATTCCATCTGTTCCAGTCGAAAGACATGGCGTCTATCGCTTCTGCTTAAGGTTCTTGTAAGGGGCTACATAACGAGGTAGTTTCTTGTTGTCGCTCGTTGCAAAGAGGTCGATCTGCAGTTCTGGGACTTTTATCGAAAATAAAGGAGAATGAGTCTGCGTCTAGGGACCATTCTGTCTCGATCGGCTTTCGCCTGGATAGAGCATCCGCCGGCACATCGCAGAACCCTTGAAGGTGAATTGCTGATAAATGCCATCTTCTCTTCCTTGCCAGGCGGAAGATGGCTAACATCACGTGATTGATGTGAGGTGAACTCAAGCCTTGTCGATTTAGACATATTACTATCACCTCGTTATCGAGGACCGGTCTGATGTGGACTGCTCTGCAAGGGGATAGTCTCTTCAACATCAGGAAGACTGCCATAGCCTCCAAGATGTTGATGTGAAAGTTTTGAATTGGAGTGATCAATTCCTTGCACTTTCATTTCATGCGAATGGCCTCCCCATTCTTCCAGGGAGGCGTCCGTGTGTATCACCACTGATGTTTGTGGTGTTTGCAAGAGGATTGTCTGTGCTAGACTCTTATTCGTTGACCACGGCCTTAATAGCGTGCGCAATTGGGTCGGTGTCAACCTTGTTGATCTCTTCGAGCGTTTGATACGTATCTTCTCCAGACTCCTGACTCATCCTTTAGCTGTGCTTCTAGCACCGGGTCTGTCACTACTGCGAACTGGAGAGAGCCCAGTACTCTTTCCTGTTGGCGTCTTGAAATTCTCTTGTGTTGGATTAGTCTCTTGACAGATGCCGCTATTTCTCTCCTCTTCTTTAATAGAATGGAGATGTGATGTGACGGCAAGTTCCCATGGATTCCTAACCATTGAAACTTGTGAGCTGGAGAAAGGCGAGACTTCTAGCGATTGATCTTGAAGCCCAGGTGTTCCAGGAACTGGATCACCCTTCCAGCCGCTTGCAGACAAGTAGTCTTGGATGCTGCCCGCACCAGCCAATCGCCCAGGTATGCTACTAATTGTACTCCTTCGGAGCGTAGTTGCTGGACGATTGTGTCCGCTAGCTTTGTGATTACCTTTGGGGCTATGTTTAGTCCAAAGGGCATGGCTGTGAAGACATTTTGTCTTCTGTAGACTGAATCCTAGGTAGGAGGAGAGGGGGCGGCTGACTGGTAGGTGCCAGTAAGCATCTGCCAAGTCTATTGAGACTGTGTACGGGGCGTAGAATGGTCCTTATATGTTGCAATGTAAGCATCCAAAACTTCTTGTTCTCGATGAACTTGTTGAGTGGAGACAGGTCTAGAATGACTCTGAGTTTGTCCGAGTCTTTCTTGAGAACACAAAACAGCCTTCCCTAGAATTTTGATGGACTTCGCTTTTCTCATTGCCTTCTTGTTCAAGAGTTCTGAGGTATATTCTTCCAATAAGGGGGTGGAGTGTTGGAAGAATTTTAGAAAAGTGGGGTGGATTTTTGTTCCATTTCCAATTAAGTCCATTGGTAATTTGACTGTGGACCCAGGGATCGAAAGTCCAACAATCCCGAAAGTGGAAAAGTCTGCCTCCTACCTGGAACCTCTCAATGTTTAGAAGTTCCTGAGGACTTGTTTCCATGACTACGTCCTCCTCCACCCTTGGGGGGTTTCTGGAGGATCCTCTTTTTGGGCCCTTACCTTTGTAGAGCCGAAAGGTGGTAGAGTGCCTTTCAAAGCGTGGATTAAACACAGGTGAATGGCTACCAGCTGTTGAGGGACCATCTGGAAGGTGGTTTGCGGCTGGGCTACCATTTGAGGCACCGTGGTCATGGTCACGGTCGGAAATTGTGCAGTTCTAATGAAGATTTCCTCTTTGAGGGCATGCCCCACTTTTGGAGAAGGTTCCTATTCTCCGTGGTGGCTTTGGCAATGACTTCTTGAACCACTTCCTGTGGGAAAGGGTCTTCGCCCCAGACACATGATGGAATCAGTTTTTTGGGTTTGTGTTTCACCATTGTTGCGGCAAACACATAATCTCTACAGGTCCTTTTTTGACCTGAGAAAAGCATACAAATCCATCATAAGGGTGGAGCGTTATTTAAGGCCTGCACACATTTCCAAGCAGTTCTGATGAGACAGGGAGGCAGCAAGACTATCTTTCGTGTCCTGTTCCATTCTCAAAAGATGGTTTGGCAACCTTGGAAGGTTCTCATTAAACTGCTGGCCTGCTATCTCCAGATCCAACTTCGAAACGGAGAAGGTTAGATGTACCTCTTTCCACTTCTCCTCGTAGGTGAGCATAGCTAGAGATAATGGTTTGCATTTCTCTAGGATTGCGCAGGGTTTGCCCTCTTCAACTGCTCTCATGACACAGCTAGAGCTTTCCCCGAAAGAGGGAAGGCTCTGGAGGAAAGAGCAATGAAGGTTGGGTGCTTCTTGCTCAATCCTGAGCCTTTGGATTTTGTATATCCGGCTCCTTTCTGGGTCTTGGTAAGGATGACTTGTGCCTTGTCATGTTCGAGGACAATGACTTCCTTTGGTAGTCTCCTCGCGGGATGTAGGTTCATCTCGCAGTCTCACATAGCAATCTGGGTACGCTGAAAGCTGGGCCAGAATTGAAGCTCTTCAAGGGGTTTGGCCCCCAACTTCTCGGAGATATAAAGCTCCCCATTCAACATGGGCATGTGTTCCGTCTACCTCCAGGGGTTGGTTTCGGTGCAGTGAGGGAGGTCAGATATTTTAAGGGGCTTAGCAGAGCCCCTGGAAGCGCCAGGCCGTTTCCCTTCCTGTACCTCTCTCTTCATCTCTTTGAGATCTTGCTTATTCTCCTCTTGTTCTTTCCGGAACAGTGTCAACATCTGTTGGATGAACTCTAGGAGCGCTTCGCTCCTGCTTACCTGTCTAGCCAGTTGGGGTGTTGGGGCTGAAGAGGCTGACGGCATAGGTTGATATGCCGACACAGTGAGCTGAGGGACCTCAGACACTGTCGAAACGGATCCTTCTTTCTTCGTAGGTGGTTGAACCACTTCTTATTCAGGGCCTTCTTGCAGTAGGTCCTGTCCGGTGTCAATGGACACCTCCGACATCCGTTCTTGGTGTGTCCAAGCCTTGCAGTGCCTTGTTGATATCCGCGTCCACTGTCCGTTGGATAAAGGAAGGCTGGACCTGTACCTGAGGCACAGACGTACTAGATTGAGCCTTAAGGAACAGTAGGCACTTCAGAGATTTGTTAGGTAGGTAAGGTCCCAGAGAGTTCTTCTGGAAGCCTCATACTCACCTTTGAAGGGTTTCCCTTGCTGTATCCCTTGACTCCGTAGTGTCAGGGATATCTTCTCTAAAGCCATCGGTCAGCAAGGTCAAGCAATTGGAGCAACCCTTCGGGTCCCAGTACCTCAGAGATCCAGATATGATGCAGCAGGGGCATAAGACCTGTACATCGTATGCCCACAAAAGTTCTTACTCTTGTGGTTGCAGAACACAACTGTACACTTCACCATTGGTTCCTCCTGTAACAGAGAAAAAGGGTGAATGAGTACTAGGTTGTTTATATCATTGATATAATGTATACTTAAAATACATGTCCCAGTACTTCAGGGATCCAGATACGATGCAGCATGGGGGATGAGACCTGTACATTGTAGGCCCACAAAGTTTTTACTCTTGTAGTTGTAGAACACAACTGTACACTTCACCATTGGCTCCTCCTGTAAGGGAGAAAAAGGGGGAAATGAGTACTCAGTTGTTTATATCACTGATATAATGCATACATAAAAAATAGCAATACATACTATTATATTTAATAGCTTAGGATAGTAAGCTAGAAAGAAAATAGAAAAGACCCATATCTGTGTTTCCTATCACAGGCAGTTGCTGAGACCTTCGTCAATCTTAATATTTAAATTCCTTATAAGGGAAAATACAGAGTGGAATAACTCTCATACGTAGAGCCGGAGCTAGTAAATATTTATACTAACTCCTCCACCTGTAAAATATTAATACTGAATGTTGTTTCATGAGTGCCCCGATAGTCAAAGGATTCATCAGGGTGCTGAGGGAATGCTTCAACCTCAGCATGTTAAGCGGTCCCAACAATAAACTGTGAAAGGATACACAGAGTATGTTAGAAATACTTGTACTACTGTATTGTTATATACTGTAGTTTTCCAACTACTGCATTGATATATACTGTAGTTTTACTGGCTACTGTATCGTTGTATACTGTAGTTTTACCGGTACACTACCGGGGTTAGGCTAGTGCCAATGGAAAGGAGGGTTTCCTATTATTATGGTTTAGCACAATAAATGGAAGTGTAGGAGAGATACTGCCACCTACTGTCGCCTTGCCAGAATGAGAATTCTAATGGAAGGGAAGGAATGCATCTGATTCTAGCTTCCATCCAGCCACAACTTTTGCCGCCGGCTTACTGCCGGTTCGAGGTCTGTGGATGGCAGTCCAAGAGAGGACTGAAGAATTCTCAACAGTATATTGGGTATCCCACCGGCAGCCATCAGGGCCGGCTCAGTCTTCCCCCAGGGCATTCGCTTCCGGTGAAGGAAGGACATAAGGGGAAGTTGGCCGAGGCGGCAACCTAACCGCCGTTGGTAGGGTCCCGGCCGGCAACTAGTCAACCCAGCAAGCCGGGATGCTTGTAGAATACCGGCCAAAAGAATGTTGTGACGGCTAGGCCGACACTAAAGGGCAGGGGGGGAGGGAAAAGGGTCTGATAGTTTGCAGGGGAGAAAGGCGGCAGCAGGCATGCCACCTACTTTCGGCTGTAAACTAAGGAAACATGGCTTCCTGTGCCGACACCCTCATGGTCGGCAGAGGAATAAGTATTCCCCTGTCGGCAACATTGTCAGCTATATGACATGTCTTATAGTCCATAAGGGAGAAAGGTGGCGGCAGGTATGCCGCCTACTTTCAGTTGTAAACTAAGTAAGCATAGCTTCCCATGCCGACAACGTCGTGAGCGGCAGAGGAATCACGATTCCCCTGTCGGCGACATTGTCGGCAACAAGATAATACACCCTGAGTTACCATCATACTTCGAAGCCGGGATACTCAGCGCCAATGAAGATCGACGGTAAAACTATTTAAGTCTAGCCAGAGTTAACTACTCGGTGGCGATGACGAAAGATAGGGTTGCCGCTTGGGATGGCAGCGCTCAGGGGAGAGGAGGGGTTTATTCTCTTTTCTCTAAAAGAGAAACGTATCGAATTATGCCAATAAATTCTAGGGGATATATATCCCAAACCGAATTAATATGAACAATACATGAGGTTAAACAATGGGATTTACATTACTAACGTATACAAAACGGGTTAGGAATACGAAAGTAACGTTATAGATTAGAAGAGGAAATATTATATGTATGCAATCTTCACTAGTATAATTCTGCCTAACTAGCTAAAAAGTTTCTTTATAGCTAAATACCGGGAGCATCGCACTAACTAAATAATTGCATTATGACGTGCGACAGCGGTCTCAAAATGGCCGCCTCCGGGGTTGGCTGTGCTCCACTTAACACACTCAAATTATGCCAATTCAGCTGTGAGAAGGGAGCTAAAAATTATTCACAGGAAAGATTAAATACTCAACTTTCCAGAGGATGAAAATGCTGGAAATTGCATGATAATATTCCAATAAACAGTAACAACACCGAGAGAAACATGGGAGAGCACTTGCTTAAATGCTACAGTTCAAAGGAATGATGGGCCATAGCAGTACAGGGAGGGGATCCACCAGGTACCTTGATAACGGCTCCCCTTTCGTTCGCCACTCTTCCCCCTCAAAGAGTTAAATCTATTTGGGGTGAAGATTGCTATGTGTCATATCAAAAAATACATCCCTTGATATTATGCGATATCCTTAAAAATATATTAAGGATACTCGCGACAGGAGTTAGAATTCTGGAGACCTATGGTTAATTCTCTGGGAGTATCACTGTAGCAAATATCCCTTAGAAAGCTACCCAAAGGAACCTTCCATCAGGACAACATGGCTGAGCCCAAAAAAAGGACTGTATCATATATTAACCCAAATATACAAATTCACGAGAGCTACGATTTGAGACAATATGAAGATTATAAATAACTTAAAAAAATTAAATGATGTGCTTCCAATGAATTTTATCTTTATTTCAACTGCAAATTAACACTTTGGAGATTTGTAAAAGGGTACAGAACCTTACAAACCCACCTAACCTAACCTAGTAGTTCCCAGGTTACAACCCTTAGCCAGCGGGGCAATCCCACCGTACAACCCTTCCCTGGTCACAAAACGTGATTTTTTAACACTCTTGAGATTTGTAAAAGGGTAGGCCTAGAGAAGCTAACCAACCCACCTAACCTAACCTAGTAGTTCCCAGGATACCACCCCTAGCCGTGGGGCAAGGCCCGGACCCCACTTCCCAGGTCACAACCCCCCATAACCCCCTTTCCAGGTCTGAAACTAAAAGTAAATCACAAATAAATCTGTACATTATGACAAAGTAAATCACAAATAATTCCTTACCTTATGAATGAACTTCCCTCTTGTCCTTTTGTCACAATAGCCGTTCCTGTTGTAGTCAATCATACAATAGCTCCCCAGCACTCGCAACACTTTTCCTTAAGAATTAATTTTTGTCTTTTAGCATATTCAACCACTAGTTCAATACCAACCCTAGAAAACTAATGATAAAATTCTTCATAACGAACATTGCACTGCATACAATCTGTAGAAATTGGGTTTTTGTCAAAATTAATGCCAGAAGGGCCAGCCACTGCCTATACTATCGATACAACTGAACAAAATGCCTGTTTTCCTTTATTATTCGAATTATTCAATCAAACACGGATACCAGTTGACATTAAGATAACTTTATCACTAGTAAAACTTGGTTTTCGACTGATCGTTAGTAATTGGTTATGAAACCATTACAGTACGTCATAATAATCTCACAGCTCTCACCCAATAAACTGTAATTGGAACTGATTGAATTTGCGTAAGAAATTGAGGTAAAGGGCTCATTAAAAGTACACATTGAAGTAGGGGAAACGTCTCTCACAACTTTGGAAAAATTTGAGGTAAAAACTTATCACCATCATTTAATTCCACCACATTCAATCTCTGACATAAAAACTATACTTTTTATATAGCTTTTCAAAAGCTCTTTTCATGTAGGTGATTATTTTCTTAATAACCAGTGCAGCATGCTTCTGAAGTTTTATCGTGGATTTATTATGCGTCTCAGAGCATAATGTATTGGAAGATGATGATGATCATCATCATTATCATCGTCATCATCATCATGATTATATATTGCTAAGCTACAACCCAGATGGAAAACAAAGATGCTAGAGCAAGCCCAAGGGCTCCAACAGGGAAAATAGCCTAGTGAGGAAAAGAAAATAAGAAAATAGATAAACTACAAGTTATGAACAATTAAAATAAAATATCTTAAGAAGAATAGACCTAACAATATTAATATAAATATTTCATATATAAACAATAAAAACTTCAAAAAATTACAAAAGGAAGAAAAATAAGATATAATAATGACATGAGTGTACCCTCAAGCTAGAGAGTTCCAACCCAAGACAGTGAAAGACAGTGGTACAGAGGCCAGTATATATTAGGGTATATCTTATTAACTATTTATTTGCAAGGGAAATAAAGATAATTTTGGAGGGAAACAGGCGTTTTTCTATATATATCCCAATTTTTTTATTAGTAAAGTTTGCCCAGTGTAATGCTATAATAATACCAAAATAAGAGTCTACTACCGCTAGATAGTTATGGGCTCCTTTGACTGGCCAGACAGTTCTATGTTGGATCCTTCTCTATGGTTACAGTTTACTTTCCCTTTGCCTACACATACATCGAATAGTCTGGCCTATTCTCTGTAGATTTTCCTGTCTTCATATCCCTGACAAAACTAAGATAACCAAACAATTCTTCTTCACCCAAAGGGTTAACTGCAGCACTGTAATTGTTCAGAGGCTACTTTCCTCTTGGTAAGGGTAGAAGAGATTCTTTCACTATGGTAAGCAGCTTTTCTAAGAGAAGGACACTCCAAATTCAAACCATTGTTCTCTAGTCTTGGGTAGTGCCATAGCATCTGTACCATGGTCTTCCCCTGTCTTGGGTAGCAGTTCTCTTGCTTGAGGGTAAACTTGGGCTCACTATTCTATCTACTTGTCTTCCTCTTGTTTTGTTAAAGTTTTGGTAATATTTTACTGTATTACAGATTCTCATTTCGAACAGAAAACATAAGTTTTCTTGTAGTAAATAACGTGATTTGACCAAATTTGACCTTCATTTCAACCGCAAACCAACAGAACATACAATTCGACTAACTTTAAGTAGCCGAACTGGTTGCTATTATTACGGATGAAATGAAGGTGAAAACCAGTTAAATCACGTTATTTTCTACAGGAATACATATATTTTCTGTTAAAATGTTTAAATATAATATCTTTTATTATACAGTGAACCCTCGCTACTTCACGGTTCGACAATCGCGGATTCACCACTTCGCGGGGTTTTCCCATAACCCATATATATATACATATCGCGGATTTTCCGCAAAATTCGAAAATACCGCGAAATCTGAAGACAACCAAATACGATATTTTGTTACCTGTAATTCCATTAATACTGTCATTAGTAATATCTGTTCTTACTGATTGTTCATTGCATTACATATGATATATAATTCAGCACAGAAAGAAATAAAACACGAAAAGAGAATGTGATCATACGATAATTCAGTACTGTATACAGTACGTAGTAAAATTAAATCGAACATGAAACGCAAATCAGATGCAGTCATACCATATTAGAATGGTGTGTACTGTAATGGATGTGCTTCTTTTCCATGAATCTTTTGTATGTATACGTACGTAGTACAGTACTGCATCCAATAATATTCTTTTTTGCAAAAATCACATTTCGAATAAGCGTACGAGAGAGAGAGAGAGAGAGAGAGAGAGAGAGAGAGAGAGAGAGAGGCGTAAAATAGCGTACGTAAAGCTGTATTATTATTATTGTTATTATTATTATTATTGTTGTTGTTGTTAATAAAATTATTATTGTTATTATTATTATCATTATTATTATTATTATTACTGTACAGTATTATTATCATTATTTATTATTATTACGGTATTGTACTTAATCTACGTACGTTCGGTATGCGCGGGGCATCTTCTATGAGTAGGTAACCAACGCATCATAGTACTGTAAGACGGGTTGTGATTGGTTCAAGCGCTGATAGATGACGAATCAGAACTCAAGTTTTGTTATCTAGCCTGTGATTGGTGTTTTGCCCGCATCTCCTACCCGCAGCATCAAAGTTCTCGCGGGGCTGGATCGTTCACTCTCTGTTACCGCGTATCGCTGAGTAGACGTTCTTAATTGTGTTAATCTGTGCTGTGTGCGACTTTTTTAAGTTGAACTTTTTGTTACTGTAAATCCTACTGTAATGGCTCCCAAGCGTTCTGCTTCTCTTAAGGCTGGTAGTGAGCCTAAACGCCACCGAAGGATGATGACGATAGCTGAGAAGGTTACGCTTCTCGACATGTTAAAAGATGGTAGAAGTTACGCGGCCGCCGGCCGCCATTTTGGCATCAACGAATCTACTGTTCGCTATATCAAGAAGGACGAGGCGAACATTAGAAAGACGGCTGCAATCACCTTTAGCAGATCAGCGAAGCGAGTCGTTACAACGCGTAATAAAACGATCGTACGCATGGAAGGTGCTTTAGCTGTGTGGATTGCCGACTGCCGGAAGAAGAACATAGCCTTGGATACGAACACCATCCAAACAAAGGCTTTGAGCTTATATGAGAATTTTGCTGCAAAGGAACCTAAAGACGACGACGGCAACCATGCTGAAGATGATGATGATGCAGATGATCCTCAACCTGGGACATCCACTGATTCCCAGCCTCAGAAACGTTTTTCCGCAAGCAAAGGATGGTTCGCGAAGTTTCAGAAACGCTTCGCCCTGAAAAGCGTTTCCCTGCATGGGGAGTCTGCTTCCGCTGACACTGCCGCTGCTGAAACTTACGTGAACCAGACGTTCAAGAATATTATCGCCGAAGGTGGATACAAGCCGGAACAAGTCTTTAATATGGATGAGACTGGCTTGTTTTGGAAGAGAATGCCGTCGCGAACTTTCCTGTTCAAAGAGGAAGCCAAAGCCTCTGGCTTTAAAGCATTCAAGGATCGCGTTACCCTCGTGATGTGTGGCAATGCTGCTGGATTTTTGTTAAAGCCGGGGCTTATTTATAAGTCGAAAAATCCTCGCGCTTTGAAAAATAAAAATAAGAATCTCCTTCCCGTGTACTGGATGCATAATCAAAAAGCATGGATTACAAAGATGCTGACCTCCAACTGGTTCCATCAGTGTTTTATCCCGCAAGTCAGCAAATATCTCTTAGAGAAGGGCTTGCCATTCAAGATCCTTCTCCTTATGGATAACGCTGGTGGACACGCAACTGACCTGTCGCATGAGGGCATTCAGGTTGAGTTCCTGCCACCCAACACCACGTCATTAATTCAACCGATGGACCAGGGGGTTATCAGGGCGTTCAAGGCCCTCTACACGAAGAATACCTTGGCGGACCTCGTTGCGTGTGTGGATGCTGCCCAAGATGACGAGGATGAAGATTTTAACTTGAAGGCGTACTGGCGGCAGTACACCATAGCCACGTGCCTGCAGAATATTCAGAAGGCACTTCAAGAGATGAAACCTGCAACCGTGAATGCGAGCTGGAAGAAGTTGTGGCCCGATATTGTTTACGACGACAAGGGATTTACTCCATCGGAAATCCAACACTCTGCAATACGGAAATCTGTGCAGTTGGCTGCCATAATTGGAGGTGACGGGTTTGGCGACATGACGACTGAAGACGTCGACGAGTTGTTGGACTGCCATTCCCAGCCCCTAACTGACGCAGACCTCGAAGACCTGACGAAATCGGCAAGTGAGGAAGAGAGTGATACCCAGGAAGAGACCCAAGAAAATGTCGAAGAAACGGGCTTAACATTAGAACGGCTTGCCAAGGCCTGCAACCATGCGAAGGAGTTGAAAGAAATGTTGCAAGAGTGGGACGAGGATATGGTTCGCTCGATGCAATTCTGCAACAAGGTTGATGACATAATGACTCCCTACAAAATGCTCTTGGATCGAAAAAAGAAGCAGCGGCAACAACTTCCGATCACAATGTTCTTCCAGCCTCGCAAAAAAGAGCCAGTTCCTCCTGCTAGTACGCCTTCGGAAGAAATTGAAGTTTCCCAGGAAGAAGTTGAAGAGGTGTCCCAGGAAAAGACACCTCCGTCTGAAGAGACGTAAAATACTATCATTGGCTGCACAGTAGAACACATCATCAGCTTCATCATCATCATTTCTACTGTGCAGCAAATTCATCGCCATCACCATTCAAGTTTTTCTTCAACTTCTTTCGTGGTGAGTACAGTAACAATCTTTATTTTTTACTTTAATATTCTTACTGTACATTCTAAAACTGTATTTGTGCCTGTTTTATAGTTTAGTACTGTACGTACTGTATGCATTAAGTTAAAGGGAAGGTTTTAAAAGTCTACATGTTGTAACCTATCATATTTTTTTTGTTTAAAATTTACATTTACGTACGTAAAACAATCTCTCTCTCTCTCTCTCTCTCTCTCTCTCTCTCTCTCTCTCTCTCTCTCTCTCTCTCTCTCTCTCTCTCTCTCTCTCGTAAATTGTTTTCCTGCTTTGCTACGTACAATACTGTATAATTTATATTTGTAAGGTAACATATTTTGTAAATGCTTTTACTGTAAATACTGTATGTACTGTATCATTATTTATCACTATCATCATGCGCGTTAAATGCCTTGTTTGTTCTGAGCGTGGTTGTTTACTGAGCGTACACGCCGTCGTTTCAGGCGGCGTCATAAAGAAAAACATTTCATTTGGAAGTCCTAAGAAAAATACGTAAACTAAAACATTGGTAATAAACAAATCAACATACAGTACTGTATAATCAATATAATCGATGCAAAAACTAACCTATACATATATGTGTACTGTACACTAAATGAGTTTGTTTCTTCATTATGATCAGAGATGAACGTAAACAAAACATTGGTTGCCATTTTTTATCGTGCTTTTTAGGTGTTTAGGAAACGCATGATATAAAATCGCCTTTAATATTTGTGCCTGTTTTAGTTTAGGGTGCTGTAGTAAATGCATTAAGTGTTCTGTACATTAAAGGGTGGTTTGTTAACAGTACTACGTACAAGGGAAGGTTTTAAAAGTCCAAATACTGTATACATGTTAAATAAATAGGTAAATATGATGTCACTACTTCGCGGATTTTCACCTATCGCGCCCGCGTCTGGAACCTATCTACCGCGATAAACGAGGGTTCACTGTATACATTTTGTTAAAATATTTAAATATATTGACTTGTTCAAATCCCGTGTCACTTCACTCACATATGTACTGCGAACGATAACATTAGCAACGTTATCAATGATACACAGCGTTACCAACGTTACGGTGGCATTGCTAACGTTAGCAATGCTACGGTACTATTATCATGTGTATTTTAAAGAATTTTTCCATATACCCTTTACACAATATATAAAAAGGTACAAAAAGAGTACAGAACCTAACAAACCCACCTAACCTAACCTAGAAGTTCCCATGTCACAAACTCAATATAATGTCTTTTGTTATATATATCATGTTAATCCGTGTCACTTCACTCACGTTACCATAACGTTGGCACTGTTACGATAACGTTAGCCACACTATATACAATGGTTCTTGTTCCGGCACTGGCTCGCTTATGCTCGCAGGAAAATAAAACATCAAGTTCGTATGTACTGGCAAGTGGTAATGTTAAGCTGCGCACACTAACATTCGCAATGTAACATGCAATGTTACACTAACATTAGCAACGTTAAATATAATGGTTCTTGTTCCACCACTGGCTCGCTTACGATCACAGGAAAATAAAACATCAATCTCGTATGCACTGGCAAGCGGTAATGTTGAGCTTCGCACTCTAACAAAATATAGTAAAACTAACACATTAAAATTAAAGAAATTAATGACTTACTTTTATGACCGTGACGACGAAACTTGTGGGTCACGGGGGTGTTGTGACTGTGAGTCTGTGACGTCTTAACTTCTTTGCCTTAGTTTAGTACTGCACTTGGAACACTGTTAAAGCTGGTATATTACATTACGAGATTTAAGAAAATTATCAACATTGGAATTCACCTAAATACTTTCAAGTATGGATTACTGAAGTCGTTACAATTTTCTAAAACTTCCATCGTAAAATACGCAAAAAGACTTCACTTGAACTAACAAAGACCTGACTTGGACAAAGGTTTCCACGGAAAAGGGTTTGTTGGAAGGTGAGGGTAGGGAAATATTAAACCCCCTGTGCAAATTTTTCATACGTATGGGTTCGTGATTGGTTAACGGAAAAGCAACGGAGTAAATATGAATGAACCAGAATGGGAAACTTGTCCAGAGCAAGTATTTATGTGAAATCTGGGAGTGACAAGGTATTAACAAAATGTATAAAAGTAATAAAGAAAGATGAAATGGTGTATGATAAATAATAATTGATGGAAATATAAAATGAGGTGATTTTATAAGGTATCGGATATTAAAACAAGTAATACTGGGGTCAAACGTAATATGTATACGAGGTATTACGTAAAAGGGATGGTAATAGTTGTACTGGTTCAAGTCATACAGGTCTACTTGAATAAACGTGTGAAATCAAATAATTAAATTTGACGGCTAGAGAAGAAGAAATCCTATTGGTGGAGATGGAGCCTATAGGAAGGGGGGGGGGGGAGATTATGCGCACAAGGTCGAAACCTGCTATGTACAAACGAACGAATGAGAGCGACTACAACCGACAATAGAATGACAAAAAATAAATGAAAAACACTGCTAATGTTAGCATGTTACGCTAACATTGACGCAGCTCTACATCACACGTTGGTAGTTCTGGTTACCGTATTTTTGCAATGGCGCCTCCAAAGTTTATCCAGTTATACTGTTTTGTCTTTTCCTCTGTTTATCATACATCCAAGAAGGTAAAATATAGAGAAGAAAAGGCTTGTTTCACCATTATATATTGTTTCCCCAGTATGTTTTAACCACCCAAAACACCGAGTTCCCACTGGGGGTCCGCCATTACCGTAGGATATAGATATATAAATATTTCTGAAACTATTCATTTGCGACGGGAACGAGTGTCATTTTCGAAGAGCGCGGAATTTTTTCAATAGAAAAAAGTAGTTTATTCCTAGGTTTCATTGCTTTGTAATACAGTAAAATAATACCAAAGTTTTCATAGTTTATATAGGAAATATATATTTTAATGTTGTTACTGTTCATAAAATATTTTATTTTTCCATGTTTCCTTTCCTCACTGGGCTATTTTACCTATTAGGGCCCCTACACATATTGCATCCTGCTTTTCAAACTAGGGTTGTATCTTAGCAAATAATAATAATAATAATAATAATAATAATAATAATAATAATAATAATAATAATAATGTGTTATATTTGAAGAAAACGGGAGTTTTTCTATAGGAAATCCCTTTTTCAGTAGAAAATGTTATCCCGCCCATATCTAAAATAAAACCCATATTTTATTAGAATAGGGAGCTCTTGTTGTTCGTTAGGACAGAAAAGGTGTAAAATTTCAAACGTTATAACTGAAAAACAACATTTTAAAAGGGAAACCAACTTACGGTTCAACACCTAACCTAACCTACGAGCTGTAGCCTTATCTACTTACCTACCCAGGGGCGATGAACCAGTGCGAACCCCCTTAGCCTGAATATATTTAGCTTAACCTAAGAATAAGTCTCAACCCTGTTTGCTATCTAATTGGCTTCAGGAACCTTTGTAATTCGCTATGATAGACTGATACCCCACATTTCACTGACACAAGTTCCCTTGCACTACCGTATTTGGGACAATTGATTGAAAGTTTTCTGGCATCCTGGCTATTCGGGACGAAAATAATCAACTTCCATATACATAAAATCGATTTGAGAAGTAATAAGAAAGTTTATACCTATCCAAACGAGCTACACTCGCCCCTAAAATAAAATATCACGTAAGTATATAGGCTACCTTGTGTGCTATCTGTTTAATCCAGTGCTTTGGAAAATTCCACAAAAATTCACGAATAAAAATTCAACTTTAGGGCAACTTATGATAATAATATATCATCAAGGACGTTTTCTATGTTCAGAATCAATCAGAACGTCAGGTTTATTCAGGCCGTCAGGGTCGAGTAATACCGTTTGCAACGGCGCTTCTATAGCAAATTTCTCATGTATTTTAGATTTGATTTTGTCTTCCTTTTATTTTAAAGTATCCTGTCTTTTTCACATCTGATATACGTAATTTCTTTCTTCTTTTCTATATTCCTTTCACTAAATAATGATAACTAGAAGCAAGATTGATGAAAGGTATCCCACCCTGAGAAAGTATCAATCATGTACTAATTAATTTACAATTATTGTAGCCTACTAAAACAAGAAATTGTGTTAAAACATGTACAATAACCAATCAAGTTATTAGAACCTGACATACAAGATATCTAAGAGACTTCATGCTGTAGGTTCTAGAGCTTTCAAATATGTGGCCCCAAGACTATACAATTTGCTTCCACTAGACATCCGCAGGACTGGGGCTAATAAGGCTTTCAAGAGGAAATTTGAGACTTTCTTGTTTTCTACGTGCAGCAATATTATCTTTACTTTTACTTAGAGATTGTTTTTTCTGGTCAAATACAGCAGGGAAACCATACTCTCTACAGAATCTCCACAGTCATTTTATGGTAACTCGGATCACAATAAAAAACATTTTCCCCATAAAGAAAAACGATTTGACAAGTAATAAGAAAGGTATCGCCTCTCCCATTAACAAACTACATTCTACCCTCCTTCAGTTTCATCTTGAAATCCTCAATATCTTCAATCTTTCGTATGTCTCGTGGGAGCTTATTTTATAGCCTCGGGGCCGCATATTTAAAGGCTCAAGAGTCTAGAGCCTACAGTAGACACATATTTAGGTTGCAATAATTTAAAACCATCTGTAACTATTCTTGTGTCAACACGATTTGATGGCTGCACAATATGTAATAATTCTCTTAGATATATTGGACGTCCGGTTTTGATAACTTGATGGGTTATTGTACATATTTTAAACTAAATTCTCGCTTTAATAGGCAGCCGATGTAAATCAAATTCAATCAATCAGTATATGAGTGATCCTTTCTCGAGGTGGGGCACCTCATCAGTCTTACTCCTCTGTTTATCATGTTATGTAATTTTTAAGTTGTACTTTTGGTAAATTGTAGTAGATGAAGTAACTTGTCAATCCTGGTAATAACACAGTTTATCACAAGTTTCTTTACAGAATGTTCATCCATGTATTTCTTTATAAAAGCAATGTTTCTAAGATGATAACCAGGAGTTTTTAGGACATTCATTTGGGCTTTGAAAAACAAGTTACAGTCAAGAGATAGCCTACGCCTTGATCACAATTTTTACCAGATATCGGGACAGTCGTTAATTCTAATAGTCAGGCCTTCTCCATCTTCAGGCTCAATAGTACACAGTATTCTAGAAGTTTTATTCCAGCTGTGACCAAGTTGTGGAATGATCAGTCTAATCGGGTAGTTGAATCAGTAGAACTTCAAAAGTTCAAACTTGCGGCAAATGTTTTTATGTTGAAGAGGCTGACATAAGTCTTTTTACAGTTTATATATGAGATATCTGTTTGATGTTACTGTGTTTAAAATATTTAATTTTTTCATTATTTCTCATATCGTTTATTAATTTTCATATTTCTTTTCCTCACTGGGCTATTTTTCCCTGTTAGAGTCCTTGGGTTTATAGTATCTTCTTTTTCCAACCAGGGTTGTAGCTTAGTTAAAAATAATAATAATGTTTATTTGAATATCACCTAAGTTTCTTACGCTGTTTTTTTTTCTTTCCCATCACCATAAACTTATTTTTCATTTAATTTTAGTTGTTTGATTGTCACCCATTCCCTTATAGGCCTACTGGCAAGAATTCGGTTTAGAGTTTCAGTAGTGTCGTGTATATAATTTATGAAGAATTAAAATTGTATATCATCTGCAAATAGTTTGAACTCCACACCATGCATTTGTAGCATTTTCGATAGACCAATAGTATAGATATAGAATAAGATTGCGCCCAGAATACTCCCCTGAGGTACCCCTCTGTTTAAAGGTTCATATGATGAATAAGAGTTTCCAATTCGCACTCAGTAATTTCGGTCAACCAAGTAGTCTTTTATGTATTCATAAGCTTGATCTTTAATACTGATGGACCGTACAGTAGATTATTTAATAGCAGTCCATGCACAACTGTGTCAAAAGCAGCACTAAGATAGAGTAATATCAAAATACCTACATTCATTTTTATCCATCATTTCTAGCACATCATTCACAACAGAACAGATAACTGCCTCCGTAGAGTGTAATCATTATTATTATCATTACTAGCTAAGCTACAACCCTAGTTGGAAAATCAAGATGCTATAAACCCAAGGGCTCCTATAGGGAAAATAGCCCAGTGGGGAAAGGAAACCAGGAAATAAATAAACTATAAGAAAAGCAACGAACCATTATAAATTAATTTTTTTGAGAACAGTTTAGCAACATTAAAATAGGTTTTCATATGTAAACTATATAAAAAAAAACTAAGAGGAAGAGAAATAACATATAATTGTGTGCGCGAATTTACCCTTAAGCAAGGGAACCCTACCCCAAGACAGTGGAAGACCATGGTGGGCTGCAGAGGTTATGGCACTACCCAAGACTAGAGAACAGTGGTTTGATTTTGGAGTGTCCTTCTGCTAGAAGAACTGCTTACCATAGCTACAGAGTCTATTCTACCCTTACCAAGAGGAAAGTAGCCACTGAACAATTACAGTGCAGTAGTTAACCCGTTGAGCGGTGAAGAATTGTTTGGTATATAATATCTCTGTTATCATATGTATAAGGACATAGGAGAATTTAGAAAAAAATAGGCCAGCCTATTCAGTGTATGTGTAAGCAAGAGGAAAATGAGCCGTAACCAGAGAGAGGGATCCAATGTAGTACTGTCTGGCCATTCACTGTACCCAATAACCATCTAGCGCTAGTATCTCAACCTGTGGTTGGTGCCCTGGACAACCAAGGTCCTAGTTCTTAAATGACCATCGGTGGTGAAAGTTTAATTTTCCTTCAATAAATGATATAATTTTCAAAGATGTCAATCAGGCCACTGAGTTGGAACATATAAATCTCAAAGAGCTGGTCAAGAAAGATTCTAAAACACAAAGCTACAAAATGTCTATTAAAGGCATATAAAATCACAGTGTACAATACATACAAATGCTATCCAACTTTGATTGAATAATAAAAGTATGACTTATGAAATGCAAAGTATAGAGACAACAGACTATATTTCTGCCTGTAATTTAAAGAAACCAGTCCTTTGATATGATGTCAACTCCAATTTTGCCAACGATTTGACTTTTAAATCATGGCTTATGCATAAACAACTCATCCAAATGAGATGAATAAAAGAAATCATAGCAAAGGATTGAAGGATAATCATACTGTACAAATTCTTATATAATTTGCACTGTTGGCCAGACTTATGAGCACGTAATTGTGTTTAAGTCCTTTCCACGGATAAAGAAATATGGATTTGACAATAAGCGACAAATATGCGGTATGCAATGCTCAATACCTTGGATATATACGACAAAGTGCATTTTATAAGGGGTGACACTAAAAACCTAAAAATTGGCCTGAAAATGTCATGAAATATATAGGCCTACGTATGAACATCTTCATTAATGCCTGATGGATTTTGAAAAAAAAAAGAAATTGCATGCATTGACAAATATCACATATCAGTCACAAAACTGCACATATATATACATACATATATATATATATATATATATATATATATATATATATATATATATATATATATATATATATATATGTATATATATACATATATATATATATATATATATATATATATATATATATATATATATATATATATATATATATATACACATACATTAGGAAAATTATATTTTTTTCTTTAAAAACCTTTGACCTGAACTACTATGTGAAGTAATGTTGGCGCCATTGAATTGTCCTGATAATATCTTGAAATAGTCATATCTTTAATAAATAATTTATGGATTCTGATAAAATTTGGTATGCTGTGATATGTAAATATAGAAATATATATTGAAAAAGAAACGTCTATAACTAGTCCTGAACCCGGCTCGACTAATAAGTAAATGGCTAATAAGAATTGGTTAAATTTACTTTCCCATTTTCATGTATATTTTCTCGAGTATTCTTACAAAATATATGTGTTACTCTAGTAATTGTAGGCAAAGTACTTTCTCTTTTCTCTCTTTCTCTGTTTTGATCTGGCTCAAAAGTATTCAGCCAATAAACAATGTAGAAGAGAGTGTAGGGAAAGTAATGTCTTACTCCGTTTGGATCAAAAGTATGTTAACAAAAACGATCGCCTGCAGCTTAATAAAAGTAAACAAAGATATCCCAGTTCTTAATTTGACAAAAAACCTATTAAACTATTCCTTGCAATATAGATTAATAAACGCATGAAAATGTGTCTTTACTTAAGTTTTAGGCCTAAACAAAAAAAAAAAAAAAATTAGATCACCGTCGTCCTCGGACGTTCCAGGTTGATCCATTGTGGCTTTTTATCTTATGTTGATGTTATTTACTTGATGTTACTGGATCAAGTACATCATTTGGAAAATTATACTTCACAGTTTTCTGAGAGTCTTTTCAAGCCATACCGTATATGGAGAAAAGCATTGCATTTGTTGTAGGCTATCTGTCTTCATTTTGTTTCTTGATTTGGTTTTAGTGCGATTCTTTTGACTAAAATATTTTTCAACGTCAGCATTAGAATGGGCTAAAGCAATAGAGGAAAGCTCCTCTTAAGGATTTATGCTCGATGCACTCAGATATCCATTGACTTTAGCCCAAATTTTCACGCTGTCCTTTGTTTTACTGGATGATTCTAAAAGTGGGACAATCAAATCTTTCACTTGATGTAGTGTGTTTTCAGCCCTCAACAGTGCCAGTTTTTCGTACTTGCACATTATGAGGTAAGCTGTTTCGAAGTTCCAGGATATGATAGGTTGTAAGGCAAAAAAGGGAAGAATCAGCGGCAATAAATAAGTTCACGTTGAATGTTCAGGTATTGCGAGAGATTGGTTTTGTGATGATCCTAGACCTGCTGTTAGCATTTGTCTATATTTTCAATAGTGTTCTTACTGTATTTAGATTCTTTGTCAAATTCTTTGGCTAATACTATATCACAATACACATATAAGCACTTTGCTTGAAGTGGTAGTAAATGAGGTCAACTTTAATATGAAATATTCTTTTCTATTATTTGATCATAATCTCTTAAAACATGTGTCAAACTGAACCAAGGTTTACAAAAATAAATTGCTAAATAAAAATAAATATAAAGCTAGTTCAACTTTTTTTTTCTGGACAATTCATTGATGCCGACATCACTTAACATGGTCGTTCAGGTCAAAGTCTACACGTCAAAAACAACTTTTTGAAAATAATTTTCTTATTCTCTTAAGGGTTATATTTATATATCGAGACATGTCAAATTTGATTAAAATCTATCAATTATTACAAAGACATGCACACTTTTTCATTTTCAGGTCTTTTGTACAAGGCGAGAAAAACAACCCTTGGAGTATTATTATTATTATTACTTGCTAAGCTACAACCCTAGTTGGATAAGCAGGATGCTATAAGCCTAGGGGCTCCAACAGGGAAAATAGCCCAGTGAAGAAAGGAAACGAGGAAAAATTAAATATTTAAAGAACAGCAACAACACTGAAATAAATATTTCCTATATAAACTATAAAAACTTTAACAAAATAAGAGAAAGAGAAATGTGGTAGAATAGTGTACCCTAGTGTACCCTCAAGCAAGAGAACTCTAACCCAAGACAAAGGAAGACCATGGTACAGATGCTATGGCACTACCCACGACTAGAGAACAATGGTTTGATTTTGGAGTGTCTTTCTCTTAGAAGAACTGCTTACTATAGCGAGTCTCTTCTACCCTTACCAAGAGGAAAGTAGCCACTGAACAATTACAGTGCAGTAGTTAACCCCTTAAGAGAAGAATTGTTTGGTAATCTCAGTGTTGTCAGGTGTATGTGAACAGAGAAGAATCTGTAAAGAATATACCAGACTATTCGGGGTATGTGTAGGCAAAGACAGAATGAGCCGTAACCTGAGAGAGGGATCCAATGCATTACTGTGTGCCCAGTCAAGGGACCCAATATCTCTCTAGCGGTAGTATCTCAATGGGTGAGTGGTGCCCTGGCTAACCTACTACCTATAAAAATACAATTATAGATGGCTTTAAATTATTTGAACTAAGATATATGTCTACTGCAGGTTCTAGAGCTTTCAAATATGCGACCCAAGGCTATACAATAAGCTCCCACTAGACATCAGAAAGACTGAAGAAATTAAGAAATTAGTATGTTAGCCAGGGCACTAGCCATCTGATGAAATACTACTGCTAGAGAGTTAGTGGGTCCTTTGACTGGCCAGACAGTACTACATTAGTTCATTCTCTCTGGTTACAGTTCATTTTCTCTTTGCCTGCACATATGATGAATAGTCTAGTCTATTCTTTACATATTCTCTGTCCTCATCTACCTGACAACACTGACATTATCAAACAATTCTTTGCTCAAGAGGTTAACCACTGCAAAGCAATTGTTCAGTGGCTACTGTGGTATCATGTAGTCCCATGTAGCGTATGAATAAAGGGCAGTCTCTACCTATAGTCTATTTTTTATAGCGGTGCATATTTGCACTTGACTCACAGGGGTGCCCTTTTAGCTCGGAAAAGTTCCTGATACCTGATTGGTCGGAAGTATTTTTGTCCGAACACCTTCATTGTTCTTGAATGATTACCAAGTAATGTGAATCGAAACTTATTTATCAACCTATATTTCTCCATCATATATATGTTTTGTCAATAAACAATGTGAAAGAATAAATATATTATAAAGAATCGTCTTGGTAAGTCTAGATTTAATAACATAATCCGCCGAAGTCAACGACAGCAGCTGGTTTTCGGATGCACGCTTTGTAATTTTGTAATTTTTCACATATTTTAACGCAAATTGGGATAGATTACACTCAGTATAAGTTAAACATGTTATTATAAACTTTCTTTGAATCCCAGAACTTACCAAAAACATGGAATTAATAAAACCAGATATTTGTGAAAACTTATGGGGAGGTGAAAGAACAGCGTTCAACAGCCTCTAGCGGCCTGGCGGAAAAACGATCCCTTCTGAGTTGTAGACGCAGTTTGTTTTTTTTCTTTCGTAATATAGTTCGGCCTATTCCTTTCAGTTTAAATAGTCTTACATTGTTTCTTTTCGTATTATTTTGCTTAGTATTTTCCCACATTCCTGTTCCTCACCGAATATCTATCTATTTTCCCCGATAGCCCTTCTTTCATATAGGCCTATGTGATATCCGCACTACGATTCCTATGTTTTGCACCTTACGTCAGTAAGTATGTAAATAATAATAACAACATAAATTTTATGCTGTGTAGCAAGTATAACCTATTCTGTAAACCTGATATTAAGCATAGTATTTTTTTATTCCTGCCTCTACACTATTTTAATGAGACTAGCACGCGCTTCCCTTCAAGCCATCACTTTCGACAGAGGATAAGAAATAAGGAATATCCCATATATGAAAGAAGGGATATCGGGGAAAATAGATAGATATTCGGTGAGGAACAGGAATGTGGGAAAATACTAAGCAAAATAATACAAAGAGAAACAATGTAAGACTATCTAAACTGAAAGGAATAGGCCGAACTATATTACGGAAGAAAAAAACAAACTGTGTCTACGAGTCAGAAGGGATCGTTTTTTCCGCCCGGCCGCTAGAGGCTGTTCTTTTACCTCCCCATAAGTTTTCACAAATATTGGGTTTTATTAATTCCATGTGTTTGGTAAATTCTGGTATTCAAAGAAAGTTTATAATAACATGTTTAACTTATGCTGAGTGTAATCTATCCCAATTTGCGTTAAAATATGTGAAAAATTACAAAATTACAAAGCGTGCATCCGAAAACCAGCTGCTGCCGTTGACTTCGGCGGATTGTGTTATTAAATTTAGACTTACCAAGACGATTCTTTATAATATATTTATTCTTTCACATTTTTTATTGACTAAACATATATCTGATGGAGAAATATAGGTTAATAAATAAGTTTCGATTCATATTACTTGGTAATCATTCGAGAACAATGAAGGTGTTCGGACAGAAATACTTCCGACCAATCAGGTATCAGGAACCTTTCCGAGCTGAAAGGGCATCCCTGTGAGTCAAGTGCAAATATGCACCGCTATAAAAAATGGAGTTTTTTTTTTTTTATAGTACCCAAGCCATCAAGTCCTGTCTTTTAATCACTGCAACCTCTTGCATATTATATCAGCTACTTTCCTCTTGGTAAAGGTAGAAGAGACTCTTTAGTTATGGTAAGCAGCTGTTCTGGGAAAAGGTCACTCCAAAATCAAACCATTGTTCTCGAGCCTTGGGTTGTGTCATAGCCTCTGTAGCCTACCATTGTCTTCCACTGTCTTGAGGCAAATTTCTCTTGCTTAAGGGTACACTCGGGCACACTATTCTATCTTATTCTCTTCCTCTTGTTTTTCTGAAGGTTTAATAGTTTATTTATGATAGATTTATTACATTGTAGTTACAGTTCTTAAAATATTCTATTTTAATTGTTAATTACTTCTCTTATAGTTTATTTATCCCCTTTCCTCATTGGGCTATTTTCTCTGCTGATAGCAACCTGCTTTTCCAACTAGGGTAGTAGCTTAGCAAATAATAATAATAATAATAATAATAATAATAATAATAATAATAATAATAATAATAATAACAACTGAAGACTTGTTTTCTACGTGCTTCCACAGAGTTGATTTGACAATAAACGAACAATATTAGGTAGCAGGTTAACCAGGGCACCAGCCGCCCTGTAAGACACTACCGCTAGAGAGTTATTGGGTCTTTTGACTCGCTAGACAGTACTACATTGGATCCCTCTCTCTATTTACGGTTCATTTCCCTCTGCCTACACATACACCGAATAGTCTGGTCTATTCTTTACATATTCTCCTCTGTCCTCATGCACCTAACAACACTGAGCTTACCAAACAATTCTTCTCTTAAGGGGTTAATTACTCCACTGTAATTGTTCAGTGGCTACTTTCCTCTTGGTAAGGGTAAAAGAGACTCTTTAGCTATGGGAAGCAGCTCTTCTAGGAGAAGGACACTCCAAAATTAAACCATTGTTTTCTAGTCTTGGGTAGTGTCATAGCCTCTATACCATGGTCTTCCATTGTCTTGGGTTAGAGTTTTCTTGCTTGGGGGTACACTCGGCCACACTATTCTATTTTATTTCTCTTCTTCTTACTTTGTTACAATTTTTATCGTTGATATATGGTATAGCCTATCTATTCTAGTGTTATTACTGTTCTTAAAATATTCCATCTTAATTGTTAATTACTTCCCCTATTTCCTTGTTTCCTTTCCTCACTGGGTTATATTCCTTATTGGAGCCCCCCTGGGCTTATAGCATCCTGATTTTCCAACTAGGGTTGTAGCTTGCAATTAATAATAATAATAATAATAATAATAATAATAATAATAATAATAATAATAATAATAATAATAATAATAATATGCGGTGTGTAATGCTGAATGCCTTTGAATGTATTCGATAAAATGAATTACGAATAGGCCTAGTCCTATGGAGCCAGAAAAGTAAAGTATTAATTTCTTTTAAGTCCTCTTCGTATGTTTGTTGTAGCTCAATTAATTCATATCTTTCTTTTCGTTATTCCCGTCAAAATAAAAAAATGGATTAAATCTTCCACTTTTTGTGTCTATATTTTGTCCTTTAAGGTATGTTTAATGCAGTAATAGAAGGTACGTTTTGTGCGACATCAATTTCCGTTATTAGATTACCAAACATATAATCTTCTTTAAATGAAATATAAATTTTTCTTATTTCTGGATATTATAATCAGTAATATTTTTTTATATGAGGTATGTAGTTGAATAATTTTTTATTGCACTGTATTTGTGAATATTGTTAATAATTTATCATTAAACGTAATCAATCACTACCACTGACTACATGAAGAGAATTTGACTTTTCATGGTATTCGTTACCAAGTTTGCGTAGTTTCAAGTTATATTAAGCAGTGTTTTTTTCTGTTAAGTGTCCGCCGTCAACGTGAACTGCCTGATATGTTTTATTTAAATATGTTTATCTATTGGATATGCTCATTGAACATAAGACATAGTTCCAGCTGTGTAATCAAGTCCTGGAATGAGTTAGCTTCTGTTGTGCTTCAAGTAGGTTATGCTTATTTTAGGACCCCTTGATATTTGACTGTATTTGTGTAGAAAAAATTGACACGAATGGCCACAGGTCAGTTCGAATAGTGCAATGTTACTTAGAACATTAGAATTCGCATAATTGAATAGATATTTGCAAATACACTATTTTGAACCAGTGCAGTATTATCCTTAAGGCTGACTAGGCCTAGGTCCCTCTATGCAACTTTTTATGTGTACAGTATGTATAGTGGCGGCCATGCCCCATAATTTCTTTACTATTAACCCTATCGCTAAGAATACAAGACCTTAGGGACCCGTTACCCAACCCCCGTCCTTTAGGAAAGGACACAGCTTGCAGGTTAGGATAGGTGGGGAAGTTGAGGTGGTTTGGTAAATTTATAGAAAAACACAGTTCAACATTTTGAAGAGAAAAAAAATCTATTTCTACAGTAAATGATGTGCTTTCAAAGAATTCTACTTTCCCGGCCAGAAAACGTGATTATTTAACACTTTTTAGAAAAAAAAATTCAATTTTACCCTTTTTTGGTTTGTAAATGAGTACCAAACCTAACAAACCCACCTTACCTAACCGAGTAGATCCCAGGTCACAACCCCTAGCACGTGGGACAAACCCCTGGAGCACCTTCCCAGATCACAAACCGGTTTTATTATAGTTTCAGACAAGGAAAGCTTTCCTACTAACAAAACTATTTCCTACTGAAAAACGCCCGTTTTCTTCGAAAATGACACATTTTCACTGCAAATAAATACTTAGTGATATATATATATATATATATATATATATAAATATATATATATATAAATATATATATATATATATATATATATATATATATATATATATATATATATATATATATATATATATATATATATATATATATATATCATTGTATGTATGTATGTATGTATGTATATAGTAAATGGAAAGGGTGGTGTTGTAAATAATTACCATATATATATATTTATATATATATCCGCCGATAATGGGGAACCCCCATTGGGAACCCGTTGTAGCAGGAAATTTTTCCCCTACTGAAATTTTCCCCGGGAAAATTAGCTTAGGATCGGTAAAAGCAGCGCGGGTTGTTATTCCCCCAGGGGTAATTTCAGCCCTAAGATATATTTCCCCCCCTAGGCCATTTCTCCCCCACCCTCCCTTACAGAGAAACTATTTTGATGAATTGAATAATCAACGGTAAGTTTGACAAAATATTAGGAATATATATATATACAATGTTACGCAACGTTACCAATGTTACGATGCCATTGCTAGCGTTAGCAATGCTACGATAATATTAACATGTGTACTGTATTTTAAACCATTTTTCCATATACCCTTTACACGAAATATAAAAAGGTAGAAAAGGGTACAGAACCTAACCAACCCACCTAACCTAACCTAGAAGTTCCCAGGTTACAACCCCTAGTCGGGGGCAAGACCCTGGACCCCCTTCCCAGGTCACAACCCCTAGCCGGGCAAGCTCCCGGACCCCCTTCCCAGGTCATGAACTCGTACCGACAAGAGGTAATGTTGAATTGCACACACTAAAGAAATTAATAACTTACTTTTATGACCCTGTGTAATGGTCTGTTTTTCCCCCCGTCCGAAATAATGCCCAGCTCCACCAAGCAAAGGGGGAATTTTGGGCCAGAGGGGGGAATATTATCCTGGGACAAAGTTTCCCCGGGGCGATATATATCCTGGGCCATATTTCTCCCAGGGGGAATTTTGGACGGGGGGAAAAACAGGCCATTACACCGGGGTTTTTGGGGGAAAAAGATACTGCGAAAACAGTATACTGTATAATAGTAAAACAAACCTTTTCTTCTCCATGCATTATTTTCTTGGACGTATAATGAATCAATGGAAAACTGCACAAATTATCTACTGTATATCCTATACTGCTGGTATATTTTTTATTTGTTTGTTGACATTCTATGAAGTATTTGTATTGCTCCCGTTCATTCGTATTTACATACGTGTCAACCAGTTTTAGAACTTAAGTGATAAACATTGCCCCTCTTTATTTTGACCAATAGCATTACAGTAGGCCCCGGCCATACGACATTAATCCGTTCCGGAGTTGGTATCATATGGTGAAAATGTCGTATGGCGGGCAATAGAATAGCTAATGTGTGCAAAACCCCTGGTAAAAACATTGAAAATTAGTATGTAACAAAATAGTATAGTAAGCACTGTATACTTATATACAATATACATGTACTGTACAGTATATGATTAAATAATATGTAGAGGATAAATAAGAATTATATACTGTACAGTACTGTAAAGGAAAAATTAAATTTTATTTACCTTTGAAACGACGTGACTTGAGCTGGTAGTGGGTGGAGGCAGAGGGGGAAGGAGACGGTAGATATAAAAATGTATCAATGCTAATTATGTTATGTACACTTAATAATAAATTGTTCCGTAACCGAAATACAAACCAAGCTATTTACATTGGGTTTACCTTTTAGCGCAGCTGAAATGACGAGCCAATAGTTTTAACGAGGGTTAATTACCCCCGCGCTAGTTAGCGGGGGGTGGGGGAAGGGTAGCTTGCTACCCCCCTCCACACACCGGTGACTTGCTTCTCTTCACTTTTGGCTCGGCGGTGATCAAACGTGTCTGCTCATCGTCCTCGTGACAGCCTTTAATTTTCTGCTTTCTCATTACATCGTGTGTGTTGGTTGGAAGTTGACCTTCATTATTATTACTTTACAATGCGTACATGCCCTGGAGTTGCCGGTCGTCCTTGTGGGACTTTCATGTCGGACGTAACTACGGACCCGCACACTCTTTGCCCTCAATGTCGGGGCCGACGGTGTGACCAGGAGAACATGTGCCGTGAGTGCAGGGAGTGGTCTGCCTCCCAGTGGGAGAGGTTTGGCCGTCGGTGTAAGAAGAAATCCAGGGGAGACCATTCTCCTTCGGGGTTAGCCTTGAAGGAGGAAGGTTCTCAGGACTCTTCTTCCGCCGCCCAAACCTCCTCCGAAGCTCCCCCTTGTCCGTCTCCTAAGGAGAGTCGGCTGAATGGTAGCGCAGGCCCTAGTTCTGTTTCCCGACCTTGGGTGGGGGGAGAGGGCGTCGCCTCCCATAGCGAGGCGGTTCCCCCTCCTCCTCCGGGGGAGGTTATTGATAATGCCTTAACCAATGATGATCTTTTGCAGATTTGGTCGTCCCTGGCGCTTAAGGGCTTGCCCTCCAGGGTCGCCTTTATTGACCTTGTCTCGTTGGGGGCCGCTGTTAAGCAGTCGCCGGCGGTAGCAGAGGTAGACCCTCTGTCTATTGTCGACGTCGTGGTGACAGAGGTCTCCGACGTGGCTGTTGCGGATAATGGTGCTAAGGGCTCTCCTCCCCCTTCCGTACATCCTTCGAAGGGGGAAGTGAGTCCTTCGGTCTCTGCTGCTGCTCAGCTTCCTTCTGGGGGAAGTGCTTTGACGGAGACTCCCCTTCGGAGGACCGATGGTCCCGACGATCTTCCCCGAGGCCGCCTCCGCCGTAAGGCTCACCGTCCGCTACGCCGCAAGGGCCTTCCTTCCCCTTACAAGGGGGTTAAGAGGCGCCTTTTTGGGTCGTCTTCCTCCGAGGGGGACTCTCCTCGTCAGCCTCAACCTACAGCTCTGTCTTTCTTGGACCTCTCTGCAGACCGTTCACCAACTCCTGCCAGATCTTCGCCTTCTGGAGAACTCGTCACCCGACGGGCAACGGTCCCTTCGGGGCAAAGGGATCCTTCCCTTCCACGAGCAGTGCTAGCGCACAGGCGCTCTCCTGCTCGACAGCGCTCTCCTGCTCGCCAGCGCTCTCCTGATCGTCAGCGCTCTCCTGCTCGTCGGCGATCTCCTGCTCGTCAAGACTCTCCTGCTCGCCGACGCTCACCTGCTCGTCGGCGCTCTCCTGATGTTCGCCCTCCTCGCCAGCGCTCTCCTGCTCGTCAGCTCTCTTCTGAGCGTGAGCTCTCATTTGAGGACCATCGCCCTGCGGTCTCTGACCATCCTACAGTTCCTGCTGAGCTTCCTGCTCACCATCTGCCTGATCCTGTGGCTGCGCAACATCGTTCTGCGAGTGTGTCAAATGCACATGTTCGCCAACGCGCCAGCGATCTTCCAGTTCCTGCTCGTGAACGCGCCACGCCACCTGCCCTCGCCGTTCCACCTGCCCTCGCCGCGCCACCTGCCCTCGCCGCGCCACCTGCCCTCGCCGCGCCACCTGTCCTTTCACAGGACACGCGTCGACCTTCTGCTCGCCAGCGATCTCCGGCTCGCCAGTGATCACCTACGCGCCAGCGTTCACCTGCTCGCCAGCGTTCACCTGCTTGTCAGCGCGCACAGGCGATTTTAGTATCGCCTATTCAACAGCGTTCTAAGCGTCAGCGATCACCTGTCTCTCGGCGATCTCCGTATCGCCCGCGTGTGTTACAGCCGGCGCGCCAACATTCTCCAACGCTTCTGAAGGAACATGGTTCGCCAGCTACTAGCTCGCCATCGCGCGATCGCCCACCTGCGCATGCTGCTCGCCATCGCGCGATCGCTCACCTGTGCATGCTGCTCGCCATCGCGCGATCGCTCACCTGCGCATGCTGCTCGTCATCGCTCGCCATCGCGCGATCGTTCACCTGCGCATGCTGCTCGCCATCACTCGCCAACGCGTCGACATGCCACAACGTGCCATCGCCAACCAGCGCATCAGCGCTCACCAGCTCATCATCGATCGCCTGCGGATCTACATCGCCAGTGGTCTTCCTCACCCACGGGGCAGCGCGTTTCCTCGCCGTCGCGCCAACGCTTGCGTTCGCCGCCTCGGACACGTGTTCATTCACCTGCCCACCCTCGTGCCCACTCGCCTGGGCGCCCGCGCGACCGCTTGCCTGCACGATCGTTCGCCTGCGCGCCTGCGCGCCTGCGCGACCGCTCGCCTGCGCGACCGCTCGCCTGCGCGACCGCTCGCCTGCGCGACCGCTCGCCTGCGCGACCGCTCGCCTGCGCGACCGCTCGCCTGCGCGACCGCTCGCCTGCGCGACCGCTCGCCTGCGCGACCGCTCGCCTGCGCGACCGCTCGCCTGCGCGACCGCTCGCCTGCGCGACCGCTCGCCTGCGCGACCGCTCGCCTGCGCGATCGTTCGCCTGCGCGCCCGCGCGACCGCTCGCCTGCGTGCCCGCGCGACCGCTCGCCTGCGTGCCCGCGCGACCGCTCGCCTGCGTGCCCGCGCGACCGCTCGCCTGCGTGCCCGCGCGACCGCTCGCATGCGCGCTCGCGCGATCGCTCGCCCGCGCTCCCGCGCGACCATTCGCCCTCGCGCGACCGTCGTTCACGGCGAATTCCGCAGCCGGTGGTAGCAGCAGGAACGCGTGTTCCTAGACGGCGCTCGGGATCACCTCCACCCAAACACAGGTTGGTAGTGCAGGACGAGGAGAGGTTAGTACAGTGAACCCTCGTTTATCGCGGTTGATAGGTTCCAGACGCGGCCGCGATAGGTGAAAATCCGCGAAGTAGTGACACTATATTTACCTTTGTTCCGTAACCGAAATACAAACCACGCTATTTACAAAGGGTATTACTTTTAGCGCAGCTGAAATGACGAGCCAATAGTTTTTAACGAGGGTTAATTACCCCCGCGCTAGTTAGGGGAAGGGTAGCTTGCTACCCCTCCCCCCTCCACACACCGGTGACTTGCTTCACTTCACTTTTGGCTCGGCGGTGATCAGACGTGTCTGTTCATCGCCTTCGTGACAGCCTTTAATTTTCTTCTTTTTCTTTTCAGCTTGTGTGATTGGTTGGAAGTTAACCTTCAGTTATTTTCTTTTATTTAATATGCGTACATGCCCTGGAGTTGCCGACCGTCCTTGTGGGACTTTCATGTCGGACGTGATTACGGATCCTCACACCCTCTGCCCTCAATGTCGGGGCCGACGGTGCGACCAGGATAACGTGCCGTGAGTGCAGGGAGTGGTCTGCCTCCCAGTGGGAGAGGTTTGGCCGTCGGCGTAAGAAGAAGTCCAAGAGAGACCGTTCTCCTCCGGGGTTAGCCTTGAAGGAGGAAGGTTCTCGGGACTCTTCTTCCGCCGCCCAAACCTCCTCCGAAGCTCCCCCTCGTCCGCCTCCTAAGGAGAGTCGTCCGAGTGGGAGCGCAGGCCCTTGTTCTGTTTTCCTACCTTCGGTGGGGGGAGAGGGCGTCGCCTCCCATAGCGAGGCGGTTCCCCCTCCTCCTCCGGGGGAGGTTATTGATAATAATGCCTTATCCAGTGATGATCTTTTACAGATTTGGTCGTCCCTGGGGCTTAAGGGCTTGCCCTCCAGGGTCGCTCTTATTGACCTTGTCTCGTTGGGGGCCGCTGTTAAACAGTCGCCGGTGGTAGCGGAGGTAGACCCTCTGTCTATTGTCGACGTCGTGGTGACAGAGGCCTCCGACGTGGCTGGGCCTTCCGACGCAGGTGCTGTTGCTGGTGATGGTGCTCTAGGCTCTCCTCCTCCTTCCGTGCATCCTTCGAAGGGGGGAAGTGAGTCCTTCGGTCTCGACTGCTGCCCAGCTTCCTTCTGAGGGAAGTGTTTTGACGGAGACTCCCCTTCGGAGGACCGATGGTCCCGACGATCTCCCCCGAGGCCGCCTCCGCCGTAAGGCTCACCGCCCTCTACGCCACAAGGGCCTCCCTTCCCCTTACAGGGGGACTAAGAGGCGCCTTTTTGGGTCTTCTTCCTCCGGAGGGGACTCTCCTCGTCAGCCTCAACCGACTGCTCCGCCCTCCTTGAACCTCTCTGCAGACCGCTCACCATCTCCTGCCGGATCTTCGCCTTCTGGAGAACTCGTCACCCGACGGGCAACGGTCCCTTCGGGGCTAAGGGATTCTTCCCTTACGCGAGCAGGGCTAGCGCACAAGCGCTCTCCTGCTCGCCAGCGATCCCCTGCTCGCCAGCGATCCCCTGCTCGCCAGCGATCTCCTGCTCGCCAGCGATCTCCTGCTCGCCAGCGATATCCTGCTCGTCGACGATCTCCTGCTCGCCAAGACTCTCCTGCTCGCCGACGCTCACCTGCTCGTCGGCTCTCTCCTGATGTTCGCCCCCCTCGCCAGCGCTCTCCTGCTCGTCAGCTCTCTTCCGAGCGTCAGCGCTCATTTGAGGACCATCGCCCTGCGGTCTCTGACCACCCCTTAGTTCCTGCTGAACTCCCTGCTCACCATCCACCTGGTCCTGTGGCTACGCAACATCGTGCTGCGCGTGTGTCAGAAACACATGTTCGCCAACGCTCCAGCGATCTTGCCGTTCCTGCTCGTGAACGCGCCGCACCACCTGTCCTCTCACAGGACACGCGTCGACCTTCTGCTCGCCAGCGATCACCAGCTCGCCAGCGATCACCAGCTCGCCAGCGATCACCTACACATGCTCGCCATCGCACGACCCTGCATGATCGCCCGCTTACGCATGCTGCTCCTCATCCCACTACCCTGAACGATCGCCCTCCTGCGGATGCTGATCACCATCGCACCCTTTCACGCGATCATTCACCTGCGCATGCTGCTCGCCATCGCACAACCCTGCACGATCGCCCGCTTACGCATGCTGCTCCTCATCGCACAACCCTGAACAATCGCCCTCCTGCGGATGCTGATCACCATCGCACCCTTTCACGCGATCATTCACCTGCGCATGCTGCTCGCCATCGCACAACCCTGCACGATCGCCCGCTTTCGCATGCTGCTCCTCATCGCACAACCCTGAACGATCGCCCTCCTGCGGATGCTGATCACCATCGCACCCTTTCACGCGATCATTCACCTGCGCATGCTGCTCGCCATCGCACAACCCTGCACGATCGCCCGCTTACGCATGCTGCTCCTCATCGCACAACCCTGAACGACCGCCCTCTTGCGGATGCTGATCACCATCGCACCCTATCACGCGATCATTCACCTACACATGCTGCTCGCCATCGCTTACCATCACGCAGTCATTATCGCCAGCGATCTTCTTCACCTACGCGGCAGCACGATCCCTCGCCGTCGCGCCATCGCTTGCGTTTGTCGCCTCGGACACGTGTTCATTTACCTGCCCACCCTCACGCCCACTCGCCTGCGCGCCCGCGCGATCGCTCGCCTGCGCGCCCGCGCGACCGCTCGCCTGCGCGCCTGCGCGCCCGCGCGACCGCTCGCCTGCGCGATCACCCGCGCGACCATTCGCCTTTGCACGACCGTTCGCCCTCGCGCGACCATAGTTCGCGGCGAATTCCACAGCCGGTGGTAGCCGCAGGGACGCGTGCTCCTAGACGGCACTCGGGATCACCTCCATCCAAGCACAGGTTGGTATTTCAGGACGAAGACAGGTCAGTACAGCATTCTTCCCCACCTTCTTTTCAGGCAGGTACCGTCGTGTCCACTCCAAAGGATCGCCCGATCCCTTTCTCCTTAGCGAGGATTTCGGACTCTGTGTCCTTTGAGCAGCAGACTTGGTTTGGTCCGCTGGCACGGGCGTTAGTGAGGGTTATGAAACCAGCACTCGCCGGCCAGGGTAACAAACCAGCGGCTGTCTCTCCTACGCTGAAGAGAAAGAGAGGAGTGGACTTCGTGGTGACTTCACCCAGGGCGAAGTTGGTTCCCAAGAGGTCGGTCTCGAGGGTCCTCTCTCCTGCACGAGTACTCTCTCCTTCTCCCGTGGACGAGGCCTTTCCGTCCTCAGGTGAGTCCAGTGGGGCGATAGTCTTCCCCTCGGCACCAGGGGGGGGGAGACTTCGCTTCAGGCAGGAGAATCGTCTCGTGAGGAAGGGGCCCCTCGAACCTCGTTGTTGGGATCCTGTATCCCTCCCAGGAGGGAACCCAAGGATTCCAAGACCATCCCTAAATCCTCTGCAAGGATTCGTCAGGAACCCACGACTACTCAGGGGAATGTCCACGTATCACCCCAGGAAGAGATTCCTGGGGCAGGAGACTTAGCTGCCAGCCCGCAGGGAGGAGAACAGCAAGAGTCCGAACATGCCTTCTGGCAGGTCCTAAGCCTGATAAGGCAACTTAACAGTCTTACGGATCCAGTCATCCCCCCCCGTGAAGGCAAAGACACGATTCTGGATGAAGTGTTTGACGTTCGGAAGGCCCCTAAGACCAGTGCAGCTCTGCCCTGGTCTCGGGGGCTGAAGAGTGCCAGAGCTAGGGCCAATGCTCAGCTCGCACTTCTTGCCTCCTCCAGTCGTTCCACTGCCGGGAACAAACTCATCCCTCCTCCTCGCCTTCAGCAGAGGAGGTATTTCGAGATCCTGGGTGAGCACAACCTCGCTCTTCCTCTCCATCACTCTGTGGAGGAGCTGGCGAAGGGAGTTCCCTTGGAGAAACTCTCTGCCCGGCAGGTGTCGTTCTCGGCGGCAGAGATCCTTAACCACGAGAAGGTCGCTAAGTGTGCCATGCAGGCCACTTCGTGGCTGGACTTCTGGTTAGGATCTCTGGGCATCCTATTGCGATCGGAGGACTTGTCCAAGGAGACCAATAGGAAGGCCCTAGAGACCTTCTTGCTCTCGGGCACCCGCTCCATCGAGTTTTTGGCACACCAGGTTACCACCCTGTGGGCCAACTCGGTGTTGAAGCGTCGCGATGCTGTGTCCGAGAGATTCCATCCGAAGGTCCCCGCCGTAGATGTGTGTAGGCTCCGACATGCCTCCCTCCTGGGGGAGAGCCTGTTTGAGCCTCAAGACTTGGAGCGAACGGCTGAGAGGTGGAGGAAATCCAGCACGGACTCCCTCCTCCACAGGGCCCTTACAACTCGGCCCTATAAGCCTCCAGCCCCGCCACAACAGCAGCAACAGCCTCGTAAGGCTCCCAAACAGGCACCGGCAGCTAAGAAAGTGGTGTCTAAAGCCCCAGCCCTTTCCAGCCAAGGTCAAGAGGGGCGGTAAGTCCTCCAGGGGAGGCAAGACTTCTAGGGGTGGCGGCCGCGGCCGCAAGCCCTAGGGGTGGCAGTCCCCCTGCGTGTCCACCTGTGGGGGGATGCCTTCAGCGTTGCGTCCGCAGGTGGCAACATCACGGGGCCGATGCTTGGACGGTCTCAGTGATCGGCCAAGGTTATCGCGTTCCGTTCATGTCATCTCAACCTCCCCTGACAGCGAATCCAGTGTCGTTGAGCTCCTATGCCATGGGATCGGCAAAGGGGCTGGCCCTTCAGGCCGAAGTCGAGACCATGTTCGAGAAGGGTGCTCTCCAGGAGGTCGTGGACGGCTCTCCAGGCTTTTTCAGTCGACTCTTTCTTGTAAAGAAGGCTACTGGAGGCTGGAGACCCGTCATCGATCTCTCGGCTCTGAACAGGTTTGTCAAACAAACCCGGCTCAGCATGGAGACAGCAGACACGGTCAGACTTGCGGTGAGACCACAAGACTTCATGTGTACACTGGATCTAAAGGATGCGTACTTCCAGATCCCAATCCATCCGTCTTTCAGGAAGTACCTGAGATTCTGCCTAGACAACAAGATCTACCAGTTCAAGGTGCTGTGTTTCGGTCTCTCCACAGCTCCTCAGGTGTTCACCAGAGTGTTCACCCTGATTTCGACTTGGGCGCACAGGAACGGCATTCGTCTCCTTCGTTACCTAGACGATTGGCTGATCCTAGCAGACTCGGAGTCGACCCTTCTTCGACACCGAGACAGGCTTCTAGATCTTTGCCAGTATCTGGGGATCGTGGTAAACCTCGAGAAGTCCTCTCTGCAGCCGTCCCAACGACCTGTTTATCTAGGCATGCTAATAGACACCAATCTCCACAAAGCCTTTCCATCAGACGACCGGATAGCAAGGCTGAGGAGGGTGGCGGAACCTTTCCTCAGGCGAAAAGAACTCCCCGCCCAATCGTGGTTGCGTCTCTTAGGCCACCTATCCTCCCTGGCCCGTCTGGTTCCAAACAGCCGCCTCAGGATGAGATCCCTTCAATGGCGGCTCAAGTCCCGGTGGAATCAAGGATCCGATTCCCCGGACATTCTGATCCCAATGGGGTCTCTGGAACAGACGGACTTGCGGTGGTGGCTGGCCGACGAGAACCTGCGAAAGGGAGTGAGTCTTCTCGTCCTCCCCCCGGAATTGACTCTGTTTTCGGACGCGTCAAAAGAAGGGTGGGGGGCGCACGTTCTGAACCAGAGGGCCTCAGGCCTTTGGTCAGAATCAGAAAAGTGCCTACACATCAACCTGCTAGAATTGAAGGCCGTCTTTCTGGCCCTTCAACAGTTCCAACGGTTCCTGGCGGGTCACTCCGTGGTGGTGATGAGCGACAACACCACGGTAGTGGCTTATATCAACAAGCAGGGAGGCACTTTTTCGCAACAGCTATCCCATCTTGCAGTAGAGACTCTGAGGTGGACCGAAACCCACTCGATAACACTATCAGCTCGCTTCATTCCTGGCAAGAGGAATGTGCTCGCCGACAGTCTGAGCAGGGCTTCGCAGATAGTGAGTACCGAGTGGTCTTTGGATCCTCAGATAGCCAACAAAGTCCTGACTTTGTGGGGTTCCCCGACGGTGGACTTGTTCGCGGCAGCCTTGAACTTCAAGCTGCCCCTGTACTGCTCACCAGTCCCGGACCCCAAGGCACTGTGGCAAGATGCTTTCCAGCAACGGTGGGACAACATCAACGTGTACGCCTTCCCACCATTCTGTCTGATGAGAAGGGTGCTCAACAGGACCAGACTATCGGTCAACTGTTCCATGACTCTAGTAGCTCCGCTATGGCATCACGCGGAATGGTTTCCGGACCTTCTGCAACTCCTGACGGAACTCCCAAGGGAGCTTCCTCCACGACACGAGCTTCTCAGACAACCCCACTCCGGTGTCCCTCACAGGGCCGTAGCCTCGCTTCGGCTTCACGCCTGGAGACTATCCAGCGTCTCCTCGCGGAGAGAGGCTTTTCGCAACAGGTTGCGGAGAGAATGTCTCGGCACCTGCGAAGGTCCTCTGAGGGAGTCTACCAAGCGAAGTGGAGAGTCTTTTGTGGTTGGTGTCGTGGAAGGGGTATCTCTCCACTCGATGCCACGATTCCAGCAATAGCGGACTTCCTTGTGTATCTGCGAGAAGAAATGCGCCTTTCTGTCTCGGCAGTGAAAGGCTATCGCTCAGCCTTAAGCTTGGCCTTCAGATTGAAGGGCGTGGATATTTCTTCATCGCTAGAACTCTCTTTACTCATACGTAGCTATGAGCTTACCTGCCCCCAGTCGGAAGTGAGACCCCCTCCTTGGAACGTGGTTCGAGTCCTCAGGTCTCTCAAGAGACCTCCCTTCGAGCCATTACGCCAGGCCTCCGATCGCCACCTGTCTTGGAAGACGGCTTTCCTACTCGCCTTGGCCTCGGCCAAGCGAGTTAGTGAACTTCATGGTCTCTCGTACGACATCGCCCATTCAAGGGGATCGGGGGAGGTAACGTTCAGGTTCGTCCCTGAGTTTGTGGCCAAGACTCAGAATCCTGGAGTGCCGGATCCTCGGTTCGACTCTTTCAGGATCGCGAGTCTCCGTTCTGTAACAAACGACCCAGACCAGCTGCTACTATGCCCAGTGAGGTGTCTGAGGTACTACTTGAAGAGAACGGCTGCAGTCCGTCCTCATGTGCGAGCTTTGTTTGTGAGCACAGGCAGGACAAAGAGGAGGGTCACCAGGAACACCATCTCTGCTTGGATTCGAAGGGTTATCCACCATGCCCTGAATCCTGACCCTCCTCCGTCACGTCGCCCTCGGGCCCACGATGTCAGGGGTATTGCTACATCCCTGGCCTTCAAGAGAAACTTCTCTGTGACGCAGGTACTTCAAGCTGGGGTCTGGAAGCGTCAAACGACCTTCACAGCCCACTACCTGCAAGACGTGACCCACAGGAGCCTCGATACGTTCTCTATCGGCCCTGTGGTGGCTGCACAACAGCTGGTCTAACCTCAGGCTCCTTTTTGGACAAGTAGCAGTAGGTTGAGGGCGTTGTTACCCGGTCTTAGTCTGTGTGAATGAAAGAGTATGTCTGACCCTTACTTCTTTCTTCATTCTCCCCTCTCTTGGGGAAGCAGCATCCTGGTCCTCGCATAGCTGACCTCGACCTCTGCAGGTAACCCATGCTTCTTTGTGCTCCTAGTATGAAGCTTAATACTGTTGCGTCTCCCATACCCTGACGAGGTGGTATGGGGAACGTCCTATCCTAGAATTCCTATCTGAAGGTCTCAAGGTCAACTTCATAGGACGAGTCACACTCTCCTCCTCACACTACTTATGTAGGCCACTCGTTCCTACCGGTGCTAGGAACCTGTGAGGTACAGGGGCTCCCTCTCTCTAGTGCTGCTCACTGAGGGATCGAGCCCCCGGGCAAGCCGAAGTCAGTAAGGCTGGGGACTTTCCACCCTTCCTAAGGGGTAAGTCACCCTTTGTAAATAGCGTGGTTTGTATTTCGGTTACGGAACAAATGACAAATTCGAAGATAATTTGTATTTTTCCTAACCATACAAACCTTAGCTATTTACACATATGTGCCCGCCATCCCTGACCCCCAAGTCAAGTCCTACCTCTAAGTGAAGTGAAGCAAGTCACCGGTGTGTGGAGGGGGGAGGGGTAGCAAGCTACTCTTCCCCCCCCCCGCTAACTAGCGCGGGGGTAATTAACCCTCGTTAAAAACTATTGGCTCGTCATTTCAGGTGCGCTAAAAGGTAAACCCAATGTAAATAGCTAAGGTTTGTATGGTTAGGAAAAATACAAATTATCTTCGAATTTGTCATATTTATTCAACATGTATATTCAGACTTTTAAAACCTTCCCTTGTACGTAGTACTGTTAACAAACTACGCTTTAATGTACAGAACACTTAATGCATGTACTACAATACCCTAAACTAAAACAGGCACAAATATTAAAGGCAATTTTATATCATGCATTTCCTAAACATGCTAAAAAGCACGTTAAAAAATGGCAACTAATGTTTTGTTTACATTTATCTCTGATCATAATGAAGAAACAAACTGGAGGTAGAGCTTTGCTTATTACCCAGACATATTTCCCATACTATTCCCTTAGAACTACATCACATCTTCCTACTTTAGATATATATATATATATATATATATATATATATATATATATATATATATATATATATATATATGTATATATATATATATATATATATATATATATATATATATATATATATATATATATATATATATATATATATGTGTGTGTGTGTGTATATATGTATATATGTATATATATTTATATGTATACACATATACATACCTACATATATACATACATATATATATATATATATATATATATATATATATGTTACTGTATATATATGGGTTATGGAAAAAATCCGCGATGGTCGAACCGCGAAGTAGCGAGGGTTCACTGTACATCATTCTTCCCCACCTTCTTTTCAGGCAGGTACCGTGGTGTCCACTCCAGAGGATCGCCCGATTCCTTTCCCTTTAGCGAGGATTTCGGACTCTGTGTCCTTGGAGCAACAGACTTGGTTTGCTCCTCTGGCACGGGCGTTAGTGAGGGTTATGAAACCAGCACTCGCCGACCAGGGTAACAAACCAACGGCAGTCTCTCCGACGCTGAAGAGAAAGAGAGGAGTGGACTTCATGGTGACTTCCCCCAGGGCGAAGTTGGTTCCCAAGAGGTCGGTCGCGAAGGCCCCTTCTCCTGCACGAGTGCTTTCTCCTTCTCCCGTGGACGAGGCCTTTCCGTCCTCAGGTGAGTCCAGTGGGGCGGTAGTCTTCTCCTCGGCCCCAATGGGGGAGACTTCGCTTCATGCAGGAGAATCATCTCGTGAGGAAGGGGCCCCTCGAACCTCGTTGTTGGGATCCTGTATCCCTCCCAGGAGGGAATCCAAGGACTCCAAGACCGTCCCTAAATCCTCTGCAAGGTTTCGTCAGGAACCCACGACTACCCGGGGGAATGTCCACGTGTCACCCCAGGAAGAGATCCCTGGGGCAGGAGACTTAGCTGCCAGCCCGCAGGGAGGAGAACAGCAAGAATCCGAACATGCCTTCTGGCAGGTCCTAAGCCTGATAAGGCAACTTAACGGGCTTATGGATCCAGTCATCACCCCCCGTGAAGGCAAAGACACGATCTTGGATGAAGTGTTTGATGTTCGGAAGGCCCCTAAGACCAGTGCGCCTCTGCCCTGGTCTCGGGGTCTGAAGAGTGCCAGAGCTAGGGCCAACGCTCAGCTCGCACTTCTTGCCTCCTCCAGTCGTTCCACTGCCGGGAACAAGCTCATCCCTCCTCCTCGTCTTCAGCAGAGGAGGTATTTCGAGATCCTGGGTGAGCACAACCTCGCTCTTCCTCTCCATCACTCTGTGGAGGAGCTGGCGAAGGGAGTTCCCCTTGAGAAGCTCTGCCCGGTAGGTGTCGTTCTCGACGGCAGAGATCCTTAGCCACGAGAAGGTCGCTAAGTGTGCCATGCAGGCCACTTCGTGGCTGGACTTTTGGCTAGGATCTCTGGGCATCCTATTGCAATCGGAGGACTTGTCCAAGGAGACCAATAGGAAGGCCCTGGAGACCTTCTTGCTCTCGGGCACCTGTTCCATCGAGTTTTTGGCGCACCAGGTTACCACCCTGTGGGCCAACTCGGTGTTGAAGCGTCGAGATGCTGTGTCCGAGAGATTCCATCTGAAGGTCCCCGCCGTGGATGTGTGTAGGCTCCGACATGCTTCCCTTCTAGGGGAGAACCTGTTTGAGCCTCAAGACATGGAGCGAACGGCTGAGAGGTGGAGGAAATCCAGCACGGACTCCCTCCTCCATAGGGCCCTTACAACTCGGCCCTATAAGCCTCCAGCCCCGCCACAACAGCAGCAAAAGCCTCGTAAGGCTCCGAAGCAGCCACTGGCAGTTAAGAAGGTGGTGTCTAAGCCCCAGCCCTTTCCAGCCAAGGTCAAGAGGGGCGGTAAGTCCTCCAGGGGAGGCAAGACTCCTAGGGGTGGCGGCTGCGGCTGCGGCCGCAAGCCCTAGGGGTGGCAGTCCCCCTGCGTGTCCACCTGTGGGGGGATGCCTTCAGCGTTGCGTCCGCAGGTGGCAGCAACACGGGGCCGATGCTTGGACGGTCTCAGTGATCGGCCAAGGTTATCGCGTCCCGTTCACAACCTCTCAACCTCCCCTGACAGCGAATCCAGTGTCGTTGAGCTCCTATGCCACGGGATCGGCAAAGGGGCTGGCCCTTCAGGCCGAAGTCGAGACCATGCTCGAGAAGGGTGCTCTCCAGGAGGTCGTGGACGGCTCCCCAGGCTTCTTCAGTCGACTCTTTCTTGTAGAGAAGGCTACTGGAGGCTGGAGACCCGTCATCGATCTCTCAGCTCTGAACAGGTTTGTCAATCAAACCCGGTTCAGCATGGAGACAGCAGACACGGTCAGACTTGCGGTGAGACCACAAGACTTCATGTGCACACTGGATCTAAAGGACGCGTACTTCCAGATCCCAATCCATCCGTCTTCCAGGAAGTACCTGAGATTTTGCCAAGACAACAAGATCTACCAGTTCAAGGTGCTGTGTTTCGGTCTCTCCACAGCTCCTCAGGTGTTCACCAGACTGTTCACCCTGATTTCATCTTGGGCGCACAGGAACGGCATTCGTCTCCTTCGTTATCTGGACGATTGGCTGATCCTAGCAGACTCGGAGTCGACCCTTCTTCGGCACCGAGACAGGCTTCTGGATATTTGCCAGGATCTGGGGATCGTGGTAAACCTCGAGAAGTCCTCTCTGCAGCTGTCCCAACGACTGGTTTATCTAGGCATGCTAATAGACACCAATCTCCACAAAGCCTTTCCATCAGACGACCGGATAGCAAGACTGAGGAGGGTGGCGGAACCCTTCCTCAGGCGAGAAGAACTCCCCTCCCAATCGTGGTTGCGTCTCTTAGGTCTCCTATCCTCCCTGGCCCGTCTGGTTCCAAACAGCTGCCTCAGGATGAGATCCCTTCAATGGCGCCTCAAGTCCCGGTGGAATCAAGGATCCGATTCCCCGGACATTCTGATCCCAATGGGGTCTCTGGAACAGATGGACTTGCGGTGGTGGCTGGTCGACGAGAACCTGTGGAAGGGAGTGAGTCTTCTCGTCCTCCCCCTGGAATTGACTCTGTTTTCGGACGCGTCAAAAGAAGAGTGGGGGGCACACGTTCTGAACCAGAGGGCCTCAGGCCTTTGGTCAGAATCAGAAAAGTGCCTACACATCAACCTGCTAGAATTGAAGGCCGTCTTTCTGGCTCTTCAGCAGTTCCAACGGTCCCTGGCGGGTCACTCCGTGGTGGTGATGAGCGACACCACCACGGTAGTGGCTTATATCAACAAGCAGGGAGGCACTTTTTCGCAACAGCTATCCCATCTTGCAGTAGAGACTTTGAGGTGGACCGAGACCCACTCGATAACACTATCAGCTCGCTTCATTCCTGGCAAGAGGAATGTGCTCGCCAACAGTCTGAGCAGGGCCTCACAGATAGTGAGTACCGAGTGGTCTTTGGATCCTCAGATAGCCAACAAATTCCTGACTTTGTGGGGTTCCCCGACTGTGGACTTGTTCGCGACGGCCTTGAACTTCAAGCTGCCCCTGTACTGCTCCCCAGTCCCGGACCCCAAGGCACTGTGGCAAGATGCTTTCCAGCAACGGTGGGACAACATCGACGTGTACGCCTTCCCACTGTTCTGTCTGATGAGAAGGGTGCTCAACAGGACCAGACTATCGGTCAACTGTTTGATGACTCTGGTAGCTCTGCTATGGCATCACGCGGAATGGTTTCCGGACCTTCTGCAGCTCCTGACGGAACTCCCGAGGGAGCTTCCTCCACGACACGAGCTTCTCAGACAACCCCACTCCGGCGACACTCACAGGGCCGTAGCCTCGCTTCGGCTTCACGCCTGGAGACTATCCAGCGTCTCCTCGCGGAGAGAGGCTTTTCGCAACAGGTTGCGGAGAGAATGTCTCGGCACCTGCGAAAGTCCTCTGAGGGAGTCTACCAAGCAAAGTGGAGAGTCTTTTGTGGTTGGTGTCGTGGAAGGGGTATCTCTCCACTCGATGCCACTATTCCAGCAATAGCGGACTTCCTCGTGTATCTGCGGGAAGAAATGCGCCTTTCTGTCTTGGCAGTGAAAGGCTATCGCTCAGCTTTAAGCTTGGACTTCAGATTGAAGGGCGTGGATATTTCTTCATCGCTAGAACTCTCTTTACTCATACGTAGCTATGAGCTTACCTGCCCCCAGTCGGAAGTGGGACCCCCTCCTTGGAACGTGGTTCGAGTCCTCAGGTCTCTTAAGAGACCTCCCTTCGAGCCATTACGCCAGGCCTCCGATCGCCACCTGTCTTGGAAGACGGCTTTCCTACTCGCCTTGGCTTCGGCCAAGCGGGTTAGTGAACTTCATGGTCTCTCGTACGACATCGCCCATTCAAGGGGAAGGGAGGAGGTAACGTTCAGGTTCGTCCCTGAGTTTGTGTCCAAGACTCAGAATCATGGAGTGCCGGATCCTCGGTTCGACTCTTTCAGGATCGCGAGTCTCCGTTCTGTAACAAGCGACCCACACCAGCTGCTACTATGTCCAGTGAGGTGTCTGAGGCACTACTTGAAGAGAACGGCTGCAGTCCGTCCTCAAGTGCGAGCTTTGTTTGTGAGCACAGGCAGGACTAAGAGGAGGGTCACCAGGAACACCATCTCAGCTTGGATTCGAAACGTTATCCACCATGCCTTGAATCCTGACCCTCCTCCGTCACGTCGCCCTCGGGCCCACGATGTCAGGGGTATTGCTACATCCCTGGCCTTCAAGAGAAACTTCTCTGACGCAGGTACTTCAAGCTGAGGTCTGGAAGCGTCAAACGACCTTCACAGCCCACTACCTGCAAGACGTGACCCACAGGAGCCTCGATACATTTTCTATCGGCCCTGTGGTGGCTGCATAACAGCTGGTCTAACCTCAGGTTCCTTTTTGGACAAGTAGCAGTAGGTTGAGGGCGTTGTTACCCGGTCTTAGTCTGCATGAATGAAAGAGTATGTCTGACCCTTACTTCTTTCTTCATTCTCCCCTCTCTTGGGGAAGCAGCATCCTGGTCCTCGCATAGCTGACCTCGACCTCTGCAGGTAACCCATGCTTCTTTGTGCTCCTAGTATTAGGCTTAATACTGTTGCGTCTCCCATACCCTGACGAGGTGGTATTGGGAACGTCCTATCCTAGAATTCCTATCTGAAGGTCTCAAGGTCAACTTCATAGGACGAGTCACACTCTCCTCCACACACTGCTTATGTAGGCCACTCGTTCCTAGCGATGCTAGGAACTTGTGAGGTACAGGGGCTCCCTATCTCTAGTGCTGCTCACTGAGGGATCGAGCCCCCGGGCAAGCCGAAGTCAGTAAGGCTGGGGACTTTCCATCCTTCCTAAGGGGTAAGTCACCCAATGTAAATAGCGTGGTTTGTATTTCGGTTACGGAACAATTGACAAATTCGAAGATAATTTGTATTTTTCCTAACCATACAAACCTTAGCTATTTACACATATGTGCCCGCCATCCCTGACCCCCAAGTCAAGTCCTACCTCTAAGTGAAGTGAAGCAAGTCACTGGTGTGTGGAGGGGGGAGGGGTAGCAAGCTACCCTTCCCCCACCCCCCGCTAACTAGCGCGGGGGTAATTAACCCTCGTTAAAACTATTGGCTCGTCATTTCAGGTGCGCTAAAAGGTAAACCCAATGTAAATAGCTAAGGTTTGTATGGTTAGGAAAAATACCAATTATCTTCGAATTTGTCATTTTTAAACATAAAACTTACCCACTGGTTATATAAGAATGGCTAACGTCCCTGATGCCTCGGCAGAACTACAGTATTCAAAACTCGCGGCTAACGCAGGTATGCCAGGTGTGCACTAGCACCCTGGTGGACTACAGGTAGAACTACTCCCACTTATTCAGATTTTCTCTGCCGACCATACTGGTCAGATCGTTGAAAATTCACTCGCTATTTACATTCAATTGGACGGTTTATTTGGTGATGTGCTCTGTCTTTTTGTTTTTGGCTCCCGCTTTGGTAATTTCCGTTTCAAATATTCTTGCAATCTTTATTATTTTTAGGTTATTTAGTTATTTTAACCTTTGTTATTGTTTAATTTTCTCCTGTCACTTTTCAATATGGCCGACCCCTCCCCTGTTTATAGGAAGTGTAGTAAGGGTTGTCAGACTTGCCTTCCTAAAGGTTCTGTTGACCCGCACACAATTTGTGTTAAATGTAGGGGAAAATTGTGTACTTACGGGGATCGGTGTGAAGAATGTTCTTCGTTAATGGAAAGTCAGTGGGTAGCTTATGAGCGTTATACTCAGAAATTAGAAAAAGATAGAATTAGAAAAGAGAGAATTAGACGTAGTTCTTCCCGTTCTGTGGATTTATCTAGGTCTGATGTCATTAATCGTATTTCTTCCCCCGTAGTGGTAGATCAAGATCCTAAAGAACCTACGATGAGGGAGATGATGTCCGCAATTCAAGCTCTCGGTGTGAGGGTTGAATCTTTAGCGGCGGACAAAAAACAGATGATGTCAGAAATTAATTTACTTAAAAGTGGTCGTACTAGTGATCAATCAAGTGTTAAAAGTGCGACGAATGTGTTGAATGTTGTGGAGGGCACGCCTGCGCGATCCTGTCGTTCCCCTAGCCCAAGACCTCTGGCAAGCTCCCAGAAGGGGAGAAGTTATGTCGAAGGGGGAAAGGGAACGAGAAGCTCCATCATTCGCGTAGACGTTCCCTTGAGTGATCCTGGTAATATAGCTCAGTTCGCTCACCCTCACCATAGAAGAAGTGAGGTTAATGCTTTGTCCCCCTCTTCAGATGAAGGGTCACGTGACGACAAGTGGCGTAAAGCCTCTAGACCGATTAAGAGGAAAGTTCAGTCAGTGGAACAGCGGGACGTTTCCTCCCCGCAACAGCCAGGCTGTAGTCATTGGGAAACGCCTGAACGTTTTCGGTCCCTTGACGAGTGTTCACCTGCGAAGCGCTCGAATGTGGGTTCTGATGGAGATAGGGTAATTGATTCGGATGCGGAGTTAATTTCTGGTTCGGGTGTGATGATTCATGCTCCGCCTCTCCCTTCGGACTGGGACTCTTCTCCCGAAAGGGATGAACATTGGAGAGCGATGAAGAGGACGAATTCGTTATAGAAAAGGCTACACAATTTTCTCCTCAAGACGATCCAAGGTGGACTATGTTGTTGAATATGAAACAACAGCTCTTGTCGATGATGCATTCTTACCGACCGGCTGTTGGCAGTGAGGCTGGGCGTCAGTCTTTGGTGGGAGACCCGTTGTCGCACAGGCGGACTGTTGTCTCTGGGGCTGACGTGATATTGCACAGGCGGTCTCCCAGTTTCACTGTTCAGCAGCAGGTTGAGGTAGATTTGTCTCGGCGGAGCTCTGTTTATAAGCAGCTATTAAAAGAGCATACTGCCGATCGTCAGTCTAAGTGTGATGACGTTCGCCAAATGGCGGAGCGAGCCGCGAAGCGGCAGGATGGGAGCAGGCGCGATGCGCAAGCGGAGCCTGAGCGGCAGCGTGACGAGGCTCAGAAGTTAATTGATGAAGGCGCTGAGCGTCAGCGGCAGCGCCAGGCAGGCGCCAAGCGCCAGCGTGACGACCCATGCCAGTCGAGTCATGAATGGGCAGAGCGCCAGCGCGAGCAGCGCGGGAGCGCGACGCGCCAGGACGCCGCGGAGCGGCAGCACGAGCATCGCATCAGCGCAACGCATCAGGACGCGGTGGAGCGGCAGTGCCAGCTAGATTCATCCTATTATAAAGTCAATCGTGACAGCAAACGCAAGGCGAATGACTGTCGATTGGATGTAGATATGGAACAACGCAACCGCGCCCATGTCGCCACTGATGCGCTTGCACAGGAAGATCAACGTTTGGGTCAAGGCACAGATCCAGTCTCTGAATTGTTAGAAGAAGATCCGGATGAGGTTCTCTCTCACGAGGAACAATTGGAGGATATCTCGGATGGAGAGGAGGAGAAACCACCTCAATATTCTGTGGACTTCAAAAAACTAATGCTAGTCTTCTCGGAATTATTTCCAGACAATTTTACACCAGTTGCTCCGCGATCTCCCCCTTCTGAGTTTACCTTAGGCAAGGCAGCGAAGACTTCCTTTTATACAAAAATGGTGCTTTCCCGTTCTTCTAAGAGAGCATTGAAATTAATGGGAGCATGGATGGATTCACGAAAAGCTCTGGGCAAGACATGCTTCGCTTTTCCACCAGCCAAGTTAGCTTCTAAGTCTAACGTTTGGTATGAGACGAGGGAGGTCTTGGGTTTGGGAGTTCCGTCGTCTGCGCATGGAGACTTCTCAAACCAGGTGGACTCTTCCCGTCGCCTGGCCATGAGAAAGACTAAGGTGTGGTGGTCAGTGTCGGAGTTTGACCATCTCTTGAAAGGATTGTTCAAAGCGTTTGAGGTATTTAATTTACTTGACTGGTCACTGGGAGCCTTAAGCAGAAGAGTAACCGAGATGAAGGACAGACACAAGTACTGTAGTCTTATGCAAATTATGTCTTGTATGGACAGGGCAGTCAGGGATGATTCTAACGAGCTGGCTGCTTTGTTTACTGCAGGGGTTATAAAGAAAAGAGCTACTTTGTTCCTTCCTCTCTGCGGGAGTCACTCCATGCCAGAGATTGAAGTTGCTTTTTGCGCCCATGTCTTCGGCTCTTTTTCCGAAATAGAAGAAGGGAGTGGACCCTTGGTCCGTACGTCTTCTAAAGGAAGGATACAAAATTCCGTTTATATCAAAACCTCCTTCAGCTGCAGATCTTGTGGATCTTTCGCCCAAGTACAAGAGAGAACCGAAGAGGCAAGCCATGCACCTTCAAGTGTCGCTTCTTCTTGAAAAGAGAGCGATGGAAAGGGTGCTGGATTTGGAGTCTCCAGGGTTTTACAACTGCTTGTTCCTAGTTCCCAAGAGTTCAGGGGAATGGAGACCGGTTCTGGATGTGAGCGCCCTCAACCGCTACATCCAGAACTCGAAATTCACCATGGAGAACCAGAAGACTGTGCTGGCAGCAGTGAGGAAAGGCAACTGGATGGTATCATTGGACCTCTAGGACGCTTATATCCATGTTCCGATACATCCAAGTTGCAGACGTTATCTGAGGTTCGTATACAGGAAGGACGTCTTCCAGTTTCGAGCCTTATGTTTTGGCCTCTGCACAGCTCCTCTGATTTTTACAAAACTAATGATGAATGTGGCGAGCATGCTGCACTCGAGGGCCATCAGAGCGTCCCTGTACTTGGACGATTGGTTGATAAGAGCTCCCTCGTTCGATCGCTGTTTGAAGGACCTTCAGTTGACCCTGGATTTGACAAAAGAATTGGGACTTCTAGTGAGTTCAAAGAAGTCACAGCTGACTCCATCCCAGAAGATCCTTTATTTGGGGATGGAGATTCGGAGTCAGGATTTTCTGGCTTTTCAGTCGCCTGCAAGAGTTCAGTCAGTTCTTATAAGGCTGGAGGCTTTTATGGAGAAGAAAGTCACTACGGTAAGGGAATGGATGAGTCTTCTGGGAACCCTCTCGTCTCTAGAGAAGTTTGTACCTCTGGGGAGATTGCACCTACGCCCCCTTCAGTTCCACCTCAATGCTCATTGGAAAAGGGGAGACAGTCTCGACAAGGAGAGTATTCCCGTTACGAACACAATCAGAACACATCTTCGATGGTGGAACGATGCTCACAAACTCAGCGAGGGCCTCTCGTTGGAGCAGAGGAACCCAGACCTCGTGTTATTTTCAGACGCCTCAAATACGGGGTGGGGAGCAACATTGGGAAGAAGAGAGATCTCAGGGCTTTGGACAAAGGAGCAGAGGGCTCTTCATATCAATTAGAAGGAGCTCTTAGTGGTGCACTTAGCCCCCAAAGGATTCGAGGATCTGGTCCTGGACAAGGTGGTTCAGGTCAATGCGGACAGCACCACGTCCCTAGCGTACATAGCGAAGGAAGGGGGGGACCCACTCGAGGACTCTGTACGAGTTAGCGAGATCTCTACTCCTTTGGGCAAAGGAAAGGAAGATTTTGTTATTGACTCGATTCATTCAAGGAGCCAAGAATGTGAGTGTGGACAGGCTCAGCAGGAGGGATCAAGTTCTGTCCACAGAATGGATGCTGCATCTGAAGGTTTGCAAGAAGCTGTGGCGATTATGGGGTCGCCCTCTCATAGATCTCTTTGCAACCTCCAAAACAAAGAGACTGGGAATGTATTGCTCCTCGGTACCGGATCTCGAGGCAGCTCATATAGAAGCGTTTCTGTTGGATTGGACACACATGGATGTTTACGCGTTTCCACCCTTCAAGATCCTATACAAAAGTTCGTACTCACAATGGGACTTGGGGCTTTGGGTAAAAAAGTTGAGACTTTTAAAGAGGGGGATACCTCTGCCCTGGTCCATTTGATGTCGTGCATGGACAAAGCCTTAAGGGATGGCTCTAACGAACTTGCAGCTCTTTTTTCTGCAGGCATTCTTAAGAAAAGAGATCAACTTTGCTCTTTTCTTTCGCCGGGGGTTACTCCCTTCCAGAAGTCCGAACTTTTATATGCGCCTCTTTCTCCATTGCTGTTCCCACAAGAACTTATCAGGGAGATTTCTGCAGCTTTAGCTCAAAAGGCTACTCAGGATCTTGTCTCCAAGACTGCTAGAAAGGCTCTTCCTCCCTCTTTTACCAGCCGCAAGCCTAAGGAAGATACTTTTCCCAAGTTTTCCCAGCCCTTTCGAGGGAGATCTTCCAGCAGGGGTAGTTCCAGACCTGATGCTAGAAGGAATAAGAGAAGAGGCTTCAGAACAGGGCGAAGCAGAGTCTGACTGCTTTCGCCTTCAGGCAGTAGGTGCCAGACTACTCAAATTCTGGCAAGCGTGGGAGAAGAGAGGAGCAGATCAGTGGTCTATTCAGATCTTGAAGGAGGGTTACAAGATCCCCTTTCTAGGGAGCCCTCCTCTGGTCTTAGTTCCCGTGGATCTCTCTCCCAGATACAGAGAGGAGGCAAAGAGACAAGCTCTTTTGAATCAAGTGTCTCCTATGTTAGAAAAGGGGGCCATAGAGAAGGTTCAGGATTTTTGTTCACCGGGTTTCTACAACCGTCTATTCCTGGTACCCAAGAACTCGGGGGGATGGCGTCCACTTCTGGACGTGAGTGCGCTGAACAAGTTCATCATCAAAACGAAGTTCACCATGGAAACTTCGAAGTCAGTGCTAGCAGCAGTAAGGAGGGACGACTGGATGGTCTCATTAGACCTTCAGGAGGCCTACTTCCACATCCCCATCCATCCGAGCTTCAGACCCTACCTAAGGTTCGTTTTCATGGGAGATGTCTTCCAATTCAGAGCCCTATGCTTCGGCCTTTGCACAGCACCTCAGATCTTTACGAAGCTCATGATGAATGTGGCAAAGATCCTCCATTCAAGGGGCATAAGAGCCTCCCTGTATCTCGACGACTGGCTTCTCAGAGCGCACTCTTACGGTCACTGCCTGAAGGATCTTCAGACAACCTTCGACCTTGCGAAAGAACTGGGTCTCCTTGTAAACAAGGAAAAGTCTCTCTTGGTTCCATCTCAAGAGATTTTATATTTGGGGATGACGATACGGAGTCAGAATTTTCGGGCTTTTCCGTCTCCCTTACGGATAGAGCAAGCCAAGTTGAAACTAAGATCGTTTCAAAGCAAGAAAGTATGTTCAGCAAGGAAATGGATGAGTCTGGTAGGAGCCCTCTCCTCCTTGGAACAATTCGTCCCACTGGGAAGACTGAATCTTCGTCCTCTCCAGTTCCATCTCAACAGCCATTGGAACAAGGAGAGGGACTTAGAAGCGATGTCCATTCCTATCATGAACCCCATCAAAGACTGCCTTCGGTGGTGGGAAGAACCAGACAGGTTCCAGGAAGGTCTCGACTTATCAATAAAGAGCCCAGACCTTGTGTTATGCTCCGACGCCTCGGACACAGGATGGGGAGCAACCTAAACAAGTTAGAAGTCCCGGGTCTATGGTCAGAGACCCAAAAATCCTTGCATATAAAGCACAAGGAGTTGTTGGCAGTTCTTTTAGCCCTCAAAAGTTTCGAGGAATTAGTCACCAACAAAGTGGTTCTGGTCAATGCGGACAACACGACAACATTGGCGTACATCTCAAAGCAAGGGGGAACACACTCGATATCTCTGTACGAGACGTCAAAGTATCTCCTGGTGTGGACAAGAGAGAGGAACGTTAAACTTCTGACAAGATTCATTCAAGGGGAGAAAAATGTAATGGCAGACAGTCTCAGCAGACGGAATCAGATCCTTCCAACAGAGTGGACCCTCAACCTTCATGTGTGCAAGAGCCTGTGGCGTCTTTGGGGTCGCCCTTGCTTAGATCTTTTCGCAACCTCGAAGACGAAGAGGTTAGAGGCGTATTGCTCCCTTGTTCCGGATCCAGAAGCAGTCCACATAGACGCTTTTCTGTTGGACTGGTCCAATCTAGATCTCTACGCCTTCCCACCATACAAGATCCTGTACAAAATAGTACTGAAATTTGTGACATCCAAAGGAACCAGGATGACCCTGGTGGCTCCCTATTGGCCATCAAGAGAATGTTCACAGAGGTACTGGAATGGGTGATAGACACCCCAAGAATTCTTCCTTTAAGAGTAGATCTACTCAGACAACCCCATTTGGAAAGATTGCATCAAAATCCCCACGCTCTTCAGCTGACTGCCTTAAGACTATCGAAAGACTCGCTAGATCTAGAGGCTTTTCGAAGGAGGCAGCTCAAGCTATTGCAAGAGCAAGAAGGACTTCGACCATCAAAGTCTATCAATCTAAGTGGCAGGTTTTCAGAGAGTGGTGTAGAATCAACTCTCTTTCCTCGTCCAGTACCTCTGTAGCTCAAATTGCGGATTTCCTGCTATATCTTCGAAGGAAGTGCAATTTCTCCTCCTCTACAGTACTATTAAAGGCTATAGGAGTATGTTAGCTACTGTGTTTAGGCATAGAAACCTTGACCTCTCTGGCAATAAGGATCTGCACGAGCTTCTCAAGTCTTTCGAGACTTCAAAACGACGGAACCAAGATTCTCCAGCCTGGAATCTGGATATTGTTTTGAAGTATCTTATGAGCGACAGGTTTGAGCCACTGGGCTCAACTTCCTTGAAAGGCCTCACTATGAAAACTCTATTTTTGGTCAGTCTTGCAACAGCCAAAAGAGTGAGTGAGATTCACGCGTTTAGCAAAAACGATGGATTTCGTAATGGTAAAGCTGTCTGTTCCTTACAATTAGGCTTTCTTGCCAAAAACGAACGCCCTTCTCAGCCTTGGCCCAAAGCATTCGAGATTCCAAATCTTACGGATCTGATTGGAGATGAGGTAGAAAGTCTGATGCCCAGTTAGAGCTCTGAGATGCTACTTGGAGAGAACAAAAGATTTACGAGGCAAGTCTGAATCTTTGTGTTGTTCAGTCAAAAAGCCCTCTTTACAGATGTCTAAAAATGCCTTGTCATATTTTGTCAGGCTTTTGATTAAGGAAGCTCATATTCATTGTAATGAATCAGACCTTGGACTTTTAAAGATCAAGACTCATGAAGTCAGAGCAGTGGCAACGTCGGCAGCATTCAGGCAGAATAGATCTCTACAAAGCATAATGGACACAACCTTCTGGAGGAGCAAATCTGTGTTCGCGTCATATTATTTGAAAGGTGTTCAGACTTGTTACGAGGACTGTTACACTCTGGGTCCATTCGTAGCAGCGAGTGCAATAGTGAGTGAAGGATCCACCACTATGTTCCCATAATTCCAGTAACCTTTTCTTCTCTTGGTACTTTTAATTGTTTTTTATGGTTGTTTGTGGAGATTGTGTCAGTCTTCCACAATCATTGATTTTGTCAGGTGGTCATGTTTGTTCCTTGAGAGCACCCGGCACTGGTTATTGGAGGAGGTTGTCATGATGAGGTTTTGACACCGGTTTGACAGTCCCTTCGAGATCTTCAGCCCCCTGGGAGGATCGCTTGATCTCATAAGGCTAGCAGACATAATTAGGCAGAGTATCATTGAAGTCAGCTTCCTTATCAGGTACGAACCCCTAAGTTTTGTTTTAATTAACTCTCAAGTAGAATTCCAGATATGCTAGCGGTCTCTAACCCTCCACCAAAGGTGTTAATCAGCTATATATATAACTACCGGGTAAGTCTTGTGTTTAAAAATGATATTTTCATTAATAAAATAAATTTTTGAACATACTTACCCGGTAGTTATATATAATTTTAGTCCCACCCTCCTCCCCTCTAAGAGACTAGAGGCATGGAATATATGAGGGTCACTGGAATGGTTCCCAGGTACCTCGCTAGGGTGCAGGGGTGGTACACCTGGCTATCCAACTGGCGGTTGGCGCGAGTTTCAAATTTTCTGCCGTTGACGTCGGGGATGTAAGCTATATATACATAACTACCGGGTAAGTATGTTCAAAAATTTATTTTATTAATGAAAATATCATTATGAGATCCCAAATCTTTTCTTAACAGCTAAAGCGAGAAAATCATGAGATGAAGGTTTTGGGTTCTCTGTGATGAAGGGAAGACAGTCGACTTCTGAACCAGTTGAGATAGAGCTAGGTTCGGTAGAGGGACCAGCCTCAGCTTCAGTTCCATTACCAGAGGGAACCAGTTGCTCTTGGGCCACTTGGGGGCCACTAGAGCTGCCGTTCTCCTGAAGGATCTCAGCTTGTTGAGGACTTTCAGTAGGAGATTGGTTGGAGGGAACAGGTAAATCCGGGTCCATTCGTTCCAATTGAGGGACATGGTGTCCGTCGCTTCCACCAGAGGGTCCTCGTATGGGGCTACATATCGAGGTAGTTTGTTGTTGTCGCTCCAAGATGAAGGAGAATGAGTCTGTGTCTAGGGACCATTCTGACTCTATCGGCTTTAGCCAGGATAGAGCGTCCGCTGTCACTTTGCGGAACCCTTGTAGGTGAACTGCTGATAAGTGCCATCTCTTCTTTTTTGTTAAACGAAAGATGGGTAACATCACATGGTTGATGTGGGGTGATCTCGAGCCTTGTCGGTTCAAACATCTCACTATCACTTCGCTGTCCAAGACCAGCCTGATGTGGGCTGATCTGCGAGGGGAAAGTTTTTTCAATGACAAGAGGACTGCCATGGCCTCCAGAATATTGATGTGAAAGGTCTTGAACAGTGATGACCATGTCCCTTGTGCTTTCCTTTGATGGGAGTGACCTCCCCATCCTTCCGTCGCGGCATCCGTGTGGATGGTCACCGATGGTGGAGGTGGTTGCAAGGGCACGGTCCTCGTTAGGCTCTTGACCTTCAACCACAGCTTGAGAAGCAATCGCAGTAAGGTCGGTATCGGTCTTTGTAGATCTCTTTGAGCGTTTGATGCGTATCTTCTCCAGATTCCTGACGCATCTTTCAGCGGTGCTCTTACCACTGGGTCTGTTACTGCTGCAAACTGGAGAGAGCCCAGTACTTTTTCCTGTTGGCATCTTGAGATCCTGTTGGATATCAGTAGTCTCTTGACAGACTCTACGATCTCTCTCCTCTTCCCTGGGGGAATGGAGAGGCGGTAGGCTATAACTTCAAGTTCCAATGGATTCCCAGCCATTGAAACTCCTGAGCTGGAGAGAGTCGAGACTTCTTGAAGTTGATCTTGAATCCCAGATGTTCCAGGAACTGGATCACTCTCTTGGATGCTTGCAGACAAGCCGTCCTGGATGCTGCCCACACCAGTCAGTCGTCCAGGTACGCTGCTACCTGAACACCTTGGCGTAGTTGTTGAACGACTGCATCTGCAAGTTTCGTGAAGATCGTTGGGGCTATGTTTAGTCTGAAGGGCATGTGTCTGAAGACATACTTTGTCTTTTGTAACTTGAATCCTAGGTAGGAGGAGAGGGGGCGGCTGATTGGGAGATGCCAGTAAGCATCTGCCAGGTCTATTGAGACTGTGTACGCCCCTTTTGGTAAAATGGTCCTTATGTGATGAAGGGTTAACATCCTGAACTTGCTGTTCTCGATGAACTTGTTGAGTGGCAACAAGTCCAGAATGACTCTGAGTTTGTCTGAGTCCTTCTTGGGAACACAAAACAGCCTTCCCTGGAATTTGATGGATTTGGCTCTCCTTATAACCTGTTTGCTCAAAAGTTCGAAGGTATGTTCTTCCAATAAGGGGGTGGAGTGTTGGAAGAATTGAGGAAATGATGGTGGAAACTTGTTCCATCTCCATCCTAGTCCATTCTTGACTAGGCTGTGGGCCCAAGGATCGAAGGTCCAACGATCCTGAAAGTGTTGGAGCCTCCCTCCTACCTGAAGCATCTCATTGCTTCGGTTGTCCGGAGGGTTTACCTCTCTGACCGCGTCCTCCCCTACCTCGTGAGGGGTGTCTTGAGGAGCCCCGTCGGGACCCTCTACCTTTCGGATGAAAGGTAGTGGTTTGCCTCTCAAACTTAGGGTTGAATGCTGGTGACTGGGCAACCAGCTGCTGAGGCACCACTTGGAATGTTGTCTATGGATGAGCAACCACTTGGAGCATTGCGGTCATGGTGACTGTAGGATGTTGCTGGGCAGGCCGAGAGGGTAGTCTAGGCTTCTTCGTCTTCCTTTTAGGTTGGGGACCCGCATCCGGGGAAGACTTCTTTTTTGACGAGAAGGTTCTTATTCTCCGTGGCAGCTCTCTCGACTACCTCTTTGACCACTTCATTTGGGAAGAGGTCTTTACCCCAGATGTTGGAAGATATTAACTTCCTGGGTTCGTGTTTTACTGTTGCTGTAGCAAACACGAACTCTCTACAGGCTCTCCTAACCTTCATAAAAGCGTATAGGTCCTTCACTAGGGTGGCCATATGCATTTTGGCCAGGACCATAAGCATGTCTGGGGTGCTTTTTTGGCCTGCACACATCTCTATGCAGTTCTGTAGGGATAGAGATGCAGCAAGTATCTCCTTCATCTCTTGCTCCCTGCGCAAGAGAAAGTCTGACAGTTTTGGGAGATTTTCACTGAACTGCCGTCCCGCAATATCTGCATCCAACTTCCCTACTGAGAAGGTTAGGTGGACTTCCTTCCATTCCTTCTCTTCCGTGGGCAGGGCTAACGACAGAGGCCTACACTCCTCTAGTGCAGGGCATGGTTTGCCTGCCTCCACTGCCTTGGCAACAGCTTTAATTGCCTTCAACGTAAAGGGGAAGGCTATTGAAGCAGGAGCAAGAAAGGTAGGGTGTTTCTTGCTCAAGGCGGACACTTTCAAGTTTGTGTAGCCCGCCTTCTTCAGGCTGCTCAACAGGAGAGCCTGTGCCTTGTCGTGGTCGAAAACCGTGACCTCCTTCGGATCCGTCTCTTCTTTTGACGCTGGGTCTGGCTTCAGTCGAATGAAGCAGTCAGGGTAAGCATTGAAGCTCGGCCAGAACTGGATGTCGTCAAAGGGGACGGCTCCCATCTTCTCAGAGATGTAGAGCTTGCCGTTGGTAATCGGCATATACTCTGCGTACCTCCAGGGATTCGTCTTGGAGCAGGGTGGGAGGCCTTGGACTCTGGGTTGCTTGAATGACTCTCGGGAGGTGGTGATCTGTGCTTCACGGAGCTCTTTTTCAAGCCTCACTTCCCCTGCTTTGCCTTGATTGCGAATATTCTCCATCAGTGCAGTGATATGAGCCAAAACTGCCTGGCTCATGTTGTCCAATGGAGGATTAGGAGCAGAAGACGTAGAAGGTGTCGACTCTAGTGCCGGCACAAACGGAAGGGACTCCGACTCAACTTCTTCTTCTTCTTCTTCGGGAGGCAGAGTAGACTCCTCGGGATCATCCCTAAGGAGATCCTTCTCAGTGTCCATGGACACTTCAGACATCCTTTCCTCCTGGTGGATGTCCATGCCTTGCAACGCCTCACTGACATCTGTCTCGATGGCAGTCTGGACGCAGGGAGGTCCGGGTCGTGTTTGGGGCACGACAGCTTCACTACCCGCCTTAGGGAACAGCAAGCTACGCATCCTGTCGTTAGGTAGGTACGGACCTGGAGAGTTCTTTTGGAATCCTCGTACCCACTTGTGCAGCTTTTCTCGTGCTACATCCTTCGACTCCGTTGACTTGGGGTCGTCGAAACCTTCGGCCACCATGGCCAAGCAGACGTTGCAGTTCTGGGGGTCCCAGTACCGCAAGGTTTCGGTGGTAATGGTGCAGGCGGCATAAGACCTGCACATTTTGTGACCACAGAAGTTCCTACTCGTGTGGTTACAGAAAATCACCTCGTACTTCATTTTGGGTTCCTCCTGTAAAGAAAGAAAAAATAAATGAGTATGCGGTTGTTTACTACACTTGGTGAACAGGTTATGCAATATATTAACATTTGAACCTTTATAGCTTAGGATAGTAAGCTAGAAAGGAAATAAGAAAGACCCATACTTGTGCCTCGTATCCAGCCAATTGCTGTGACCTCCCCCCAATATTGTTAGAATTTCCTTATTAGGGAAAATTCAAAAGAGAAGGGTTCTAACCTTTATGGATAGAATTAGTGTATACTAACACTAACCCTTCTTTAAAGATTTTAATATTGTGGGGTATGTTATAAACTGATTACTTATCAGTTTATTAAAGGAATACTTCACTTCAATATAGAATTGGTCTCTACAATAGACTGTGAAAGGATACACAGGGTATGTTGAAAAATAAACTACTTTATAATCTATACTATAGTTTTCTGTCTGCAGTACATACTATACTGCAAATATACTGGCTACTGTATAATCATATACTGTAGTTCAGCCGGCGTGTTGCCGGCTAGGGTAGCACCTGGCGGCACCGGTTGGGTTAGTACCTGGTGGCACCGATCCAGCCGGCATGCCGCTGGCTGGGTTAGTACTTGGCGGCACTAGCCGACAGAAAGAGAGAAAGCATAGTGTGAAGGGCTGCCTTATTAATGTATGTGTACAATAAATAAGGGTGTAGGTATATAGTTCAGCCGCCGTGTTGCCGGCTAGGGTAGCAGCTGGCGGCACCGGTCCAGCCGGCATGCTGCCGGCTGGGTTAGTACCTGGCGGCACCAATCCAGCCGGCATGCCGCCGGCTGGGTTAGTACCGGGCGGCACTAGCCGACAGAAAGAGAGAAAGCATGGAGTGAAGGGCTGCCTTATTAATGTATGTGTACAATAAATAAGGGTGTACAGTAGGTATATAACCTTACTGCCTTCCTCCAGAATGAGGGTTCAAATGGAAGGGGAGAATGCATCATTCAGGCTTCCACCCAGCCACTAGCTCTGTTGCCGGTCGCTGCCGGTTTCAGGGATGTGGGTGGCAGTCCAAGGGAGGACTGAAGAACACTCAATGGCAAAAGGGGTGTCCCACCGGCAGCCGCCATAGCCGGCACAACCTTTCCAGGAGCCTTGCGTCCGTAGGGGAAAATCGGAGCGGCTATCAAGCCACCTATATAGGAGCCCGGCCAGCGCTACTATCTACCCGGCAAGCTGGGAGAATGTAGGACGATGGCCACAGAGTTGCGATAGCTAGGCCATCGTTAAAGGACAGAGAGGGGCAGGGAAAGGGTCTTGTATGTAGTGTTAGGAGAAGGCGGCAGGATTGCCGCCACTTCCAAACAGGGGTGAAACTTCGTTTCAGTATTGGGGCCATCCTAGGTGGCAGAAGAATATCTATTCTTCAGCCTAGGGTCTGCCGAAACAAGACTTGTCTTTTAGACTGCAGGGGAGGTCCGTAGGGTAAAGTCGGAGCGGCTATCAAGCCGCCTAGGTAGGAGCCCGGCCAGCGCTACGATCTACACGGCAAGCGGGGAGAATGTAAGATGACGGCCACAGAGTTGCGATAGCTAGGCCATCGTTAAAGGACAGAGAGGGGCAGGGAAAGGGTCTTGTGTGTAGTGTTAGGAGAAGGCGGCAGGATTGCCGCCACTTCCAAACGGGTGAAACTTCGTTTCAGTATCAGGGCCATATTAGGCGGTAGAAGAATATCTATTCTTCAGCCTAGGGTCTGCCGAAACAAGACTTATCTTCTAGACTGCAGGGGAGAAGGTGGCGGCATTATACTACCACTTCAGGTGAGGCCAAGGGAGGCTAAGCCTTCTATGCCGGCAACTATAAGCCGGCAGGGGAGTGACTACTCACCCTGCAGCTCAGCCGCCGGCATAAAGACTGAATACTCTGAGGTTCTATCGAAAACCCAAGGCGGGGTTCTCACCGGCAAGGGTGGGAGACAGGAAACACTAGCCTAGTCAAGCCGGAGTGTACTCCTGTATGGCGAGACCAAGATAGGGTTGTCGCCTATGGCGGCACTCAGAGGGAAGGAGGGATTACCTTTAAATCTCCACAGGAGACGAGTATTGAGGTATATAAATAATTCTAGGAGATATACTATCTCCTGTTGAATTGATAAAACGATTTACGAGGGTAAACGGGGATAATATAGGAAAGTATACTAAAGCGCCTATGCTAGGTAGCCTAGCGTGTGGCGAGATCTCGGTTACCTATATCACCAAAACTCTTAATGTATACTGTCGACATATGAGGGAGAAGAAATTTGTAAGCGTAATCATATCTTCAATAGTATAATTGTGTCTAAATAGCTATAATTCGTTAAAGCTATAAAACCGGGAACTTTGTTCTGCTGACTAAATAAAGGATGCATGACGAGCGACAGCGCCCAACATATCTCCTCCGGTGACTGGCCAAGCTCCATAAAACGCATTAAATTATACTGTACTAATTTCACTGGGAAGCAGGAGCTAAAAATTGTAAAGATCAAATACTCAACTTTCCTGAGGCAGAAGATGCTGGAGAATGCATAATAAATCCTCTCAAGAACGATGTAGAATGTTAGATAACAGGGAAAACTACCGTGCGAAATCGCTACCAAAAAAGGAATAAGCGCCATCTTGGAGCCTTGTAAAAGTATGGGAGCAAGGGTAACCTTGATAACGGCTCCCCTTCAGTTTCGCCACTCTTCCCCCTCGAAGCGAAAACGCTATTCGGGGTGAAGATTGCCATGTGTCGTATCAAGATATACATCCCCTGATATTATGCGATATCCTTAATAGTAATTTTAAGGATACTCGCGCCAGGAGTTAGAATTCTGGAGACCTATGGTCAATTCTCTGGGAGTATCACTGTAGCCAAATATCCCTTAGAAAGCTGCCTAAAGGAACCTTCCATCAGGATGACATGACTTGAGCTCAAAAATATATGTTAGTAAGGCCACTCACAGGTTATGCAAAATTATTAAGATAATTTCACTTAGATGTTGAATATGTTCAAACACTGCGTACGAACGTACACACGGCACTGGTGTTATTGGTTAGATTCTACACCTATAAAGAACAGTCCAAGGGTCACCAGGGTGACCCTTAATAAAAGGTATTACACTTAATGGTGTTAACACCTTTTCACCCATTTACTGTAAAGTCCCAAACAGTTCACTGTTCATCGCAGCACTAGACGACCGGTTTTATAACACTACCTGCCGCCACCACAAAATGTTTTATTTGATGCACTTGCTTCGCATAATGTTTATAAAAGACTCTAGAGGATTTCCAACCTGTATATGAGCGGAGTCTATTAAAGTCCATATGCTGAAAGAAGTTCAGCGAGGAAGCCACTTTTCTCGGATCATGACTGGCGGGTGTACTGTCATGATCTGCTCTGCGAATAAAGTAGGTGAGCTTCGCCCTCAGTTGTTTCAGGGATAAGTTTGATCCTGAGGTTTTGCCTATGAAGAGCTGTCCTCCCTTGAAGTCTGAAGTTCTTTGAAGATAGACCTTCAGACACTCTACTGGACATAGAGAGACATCTTCCTTCAGAGGGCAGATTCTCCAAGGACCCCACCTTTTGGTGGGTAGCTCGTTTTTGTTGAGAAATGTAGGATCGGGAAAAAAATTCAGTTCTCCCTCTTCTGTGAACTGAATATGGCCCTCGTCTCTTGATAGGGCTACTATTTCACTTACTCTAGCCCCTGAGGCTATAGCGAACAAGAATATCACTTTCTGTGTTAGATCCTTTAGGGAGCAATCTTCATTGTTCAAGTTCGAAGCATAGTGCAAGACTTTGTCTAAAGACCATGAAATGGGCTTCGGAGGGGCTGCTGGTTTAAGTCTAGCGCATGCCTTCAGAATCTTGTTGAAGATTTCGTTCGACAGGTCCACCTGGAAGGCGTATAGAAGAGGTCTAGTCAAAGCTGACTTAAACATAGTTATCGTGGTGGAAGCCAAGCCTTGTTCGTGAAGGTGGATGAAGAAGGACAGGCAGAAGTCTATCGAGATTTCTGTCGGCTTTTTTGCTTTAACAAAAGAGACCCACTTCTTCCAAGGCGATTCATATTGTCTTCTGGTTGACTTTGACTTATATTTTTCTCTAAAGTCGATGCTGTCTTTTGAGATCCCAAACCTATTCTTGACTGCTAAGGCGAGAAAATCATGAGATGAAGGTTTTGGGTTCTCAGTGATGCAGTGTAGACAGTCGACTTCTGAACCAGTTGGGATAGAACTGGGTTCGATAGAGGAAACAGCCTCAGCCTCAGTTCTATCACTAGAGGGAACCAATTGCTCTTGGGCCATTTTGGGGGCCACCACTGCTGCTGTCCCCTTGAAGAATCTCAGCTTGTTGAAGACCTTCAGCAGGAGATTTGTTGACGGGAACAGATAGATATGTCTCCATCTGTTCCAATCGAGGGACATAGTGTCCGTCGCTTCTGCCCGAGGGTCCTCGTATGAGGCTACGTATCGAGGTAGTTTCTTGTTGTCGCTTGTTGCGAAGAGGTCGATCTGCAGTTCTGGGACTTTTTCAAAGATGAAGGCAAATGAGTCTGCGTCTAGGGACCATTCTAACTCTCGGCTTTCGCCTGGATAGAGCGTCCGCCGTCACATTGCGGAACCCTTGTAGGTGAACTGCTGATAAATGCCATCTTTTCTTTCTTGCCAAGCGGAAGATGGCCAACATCACATGGTTGATGTAGGGCGATCTCAAGCCTTGTCGGTTCAGACCTCTCACTATCACTTCGCTGTCCAAGACCAACTTGATGTGGGCTGATCTTAGAGGGGATAGCTTCTTCAACGTCAGGAGGACTGCCATGGCCTCCAGAAAGTTGATGAGAAAGGTCTTGAACAGGGATGACCAGGTCCCTTGAACTTTCCTTTGATGGGAATGACCTCCCCATCCTTCCATTGAGGCATCCATGTGGTTGACATGGTTGTAAGGGAATAGTCCTTGGTAGGCTCTTGACCTTCAACCACAGCCTCAGAAGCAATCGCAGTAAGGTCAGTGTCGGTCTCTGTTTATGTCTTCGAGCGTTTGATGCGTATCTTCTCCAGACTCCTGATGCATCCTTTAGCTGTGCTCTTAGCATTGGGTCTGTTACTGCTGCGAACTGGAGAGAGCCCAGTACTCTTTCCTGTTGGCGTCTTGATATCCTGTTGGATTTCAGTAGTCTCTTGACAGAACCCGCGATCTCTCTCCTCTTCTTTGGTGGAATGGAGAGGCAGTGTGACTGCAAGTTCTGATGGATTCCCAACCATTGAAACTCCTGAGCTGGAGAGAGGCGAGACTTCTTGTAGTTGATCTTGAAGCCCAGATGTTCCAGGGACTGGATCACCTTTGTGGCTGCCTGCAGACAAGCAGTCTTGGATGCTGCCCACACCAGCCAGTCATCCAGGTATGCTGCTACCTGAACGCCTTCTAAGCGTAGTTGTTGTACGACTGTGTCCACAAGTTTTGTGAAGATCCTTGGGGCTATGTTTAGTCCAAAAGGCATGGCTCTGAAGACATACTTTGTCTTCTGTAGCTTGAATCCTAGGTAGGAGGAGAGGGGGTGGCTGACTTGAAGGTGCCAGTAAGCATCTGCCAGGTCTATTGAGACTGTTTACGCCCCTTTTGGTAACGTTCCGTGTGTGTTGCGAGGTTAACATCTGGAACTTGTTCTCGATGAGCTTGTTGAGTGGAGACAAGTCTAGAATAACTCTGAGTTTGTCTGAGTCTTTCTTGGGAACAGAAAACATCCTTCCCTGGAATTTGATGGACTTTGCTTTCCTTAAAACCTTTTTGTTCAAGAGTTCTAAGGTATATTCTTCCAATAAGGGGGTGGAGTGTTGGAAGAATTGAGGAAATGAAGGTGGATATCTGTTCCATTTCTATCCTAGTCCATTCTTGATTAGGCTGTGGGCCCAAGGATCGAGGGTCCAACGATCCCGAAAGTGGATAAGTCTTCCTCCTACTTGGAGCATCTCATTGCTTGGATGATCCAGTGGGTTTGCTACCCTGACCACGTCCTCCTCTTTCTCTTGTGGGGTTAATGGAGGAGCCTCATCTAGACCGTTTACCTTTCGGGCGAAAGGTAGTGGTGTGCCTCTCAAAACTGGGGTTAAAGGCTGGTGACTGGGCTACCAGCTGTTGAGGCATCATCTGGAAGGTGGTTTGCGGCTGAGCAACCATTTGAGGCACCGTGGTCATGGTTACCGTAGGATGTTGCACAGGTCGAGGAGGCAGTCTTGGCTTCTTCGTCTCCCTCTTAGGTTGGGGACCAGCATCAGGGGAAGATTTTCTCTTAGCAGAGATGCCCCAATTTTTGAGAAGGTTCCTATTCTCCATGGTGGCTTTGGCGAAGAGGTCCTTGCCCCTGATACAGGAAGTGATCAACTTCCTGGGCTCGTGTTTGACCGTTGCGTAGGCAAACACAAACTCCCTGGAGACCCTCCTGGCCTTCACAAAAGCGTACAAGTCCTTGACCAATGTAGCCATGTGCATCTTGGTTAGGACTGTATACATGTCTGGGGTGCTTGCAATGCCTGCACACATTTCCATGCAGTTCTGGAAGGACAGAGAGGTGGCTAGCCTCTCTTTGGTCTCCTGTTCTCTTCTCAGGTGAAAGTCCGACAGTTTCGGGAGGTTCTTATTGAATTGCTCTCTGGCTATGTCCACGTCGAGCTTTGTGACCGAGAAGGTTAGATGGACCTCGTTCCAATCCTTCTCGCCTGTGGGCAGGGCTAGAGACAATGGCCTACACTCCTCTAGCGTAGGACAGGGGTTGCCTGCATCAACTGCCTTTAGCACGCAGTGGAGAGCTTTCGACGTGAAGGGGAAAGCTCTGGACGAAGGGGCAAGGAAAGTACAGTGCTTCTTGCTCAACGCAGAAACCTTAGAGTTTGTATAACCTGCCTTCTTTAGCTACTTGTCAAGAGAACCAACAAAGGGGCTAGACCTCCTGGCAGAAATCCAGACCATGTTGGAGAATGCACTCTCTAGGAGGTCCTTGACGAGTCCCCAGGCTTCTTCTGTTGAATCTTTCTTGTGAAAAAGGTGTCTGGAGGCTGGAGACCAGTCATCGACTTCTGAGCTCTGGACGAGTTTGTCGAATAAACTCCGTTCGGCATGGAGATGGCAGACACGGTCAGACTAGTGCTAAGACCACAGGATTTCATGTGCACACTGGACCTAAAGGAGGCATACTTTCAGATCCCAATCCATCTGTCTTCAAGGAAGTACTTAAGATTCAGCCTAGACAACAAGAAATACAGTGATACCTCGTTTATCGCGGTTAAGGGGTGAAAATCCGCGAAGGAAGATTGGGCCCCTCAGTAATTTTTGTGTGTGTGTGGGTACAAGAATGTTTAAAATACTATATGTATATACTTGCTTTCTATACAGTATATGTACTGTATATTATGCTTAAATCTATTCTATTTAAAGTATAAAATCATTAAAGTAAAGTGTTGTGATATATACTACATTCACTCACAAATATTTTACATAAATCTACAAATAATATGCATTAACTCACTCATATATTTTACTCAAATTTACAGTTTTTAATACCTGCATACAAACCATTCACACACACACACACTCTCTCTCTTTCTCTCTCTCTCTCTCTCTCTCTCTCTCTCTCTCTCTCTCTCTCTCTCTCTCTCTCTCTCTCTCTCTCTCTCTTACAATAGGATATTATGGTGTTCTAACACTCACCAATGACAGTAGTATCTTCAGCTGTAATGACGACGATGACACTACAAATGACGATGATGATTATAAAGGCGATGACAATGATAAGGCTTATGACGATGACAGACCTGTACAGTTCGATGAATGTGATGATGAATGATGATGATGGTGTTAATGAGGCCTTTAAAGCAGTTCTGAAAGTGCCTCATCATCATCAGATATCGGCGTTGGGTTGTCGTCATCTGCTTGTGAGAGAGGCACAGAGGGTCGGGATTCACCCGAAGGCTCTCCTGCTGGAGGCGCTGACGGTGTAGCTGGGTTTTTAATCTTTGTCAAGAACATGGTGATGGGTAGTTGCTGTCATTGGTTTTTCTTTTGTAGCAAAATACCCTTGTGTATTGCCATAATACCATCAACGCTGTTGCAAAACTCGACAGCTCGAACCATGATGCAAATTTCTTGCAGGTTCTCCAGAGTAAGGCCAGTCTTATTCATTTCTTCATTTTGCTCTTCTTCACTCTCTTCTCACTCGCTGACTTTATCATTTCAAGGAGGTCTTTGTCGGTCTCGGCAGAGGCAGTCTCTCCATACAAAGGCACGCTTTTGAGGCTGAATCGCTTTTGAAATTTGTCGAACCAGCCTTTGCTGGCTGTAAAGCCTTGTCCTCTAGGCGGCGAATCACTCGTCACCTTCTTTTTCCTAGATTTTGGGAATTCTGGATTGAGAGTCTCCATTCTATAACTGATGATCCAGATCAACTGTTACTATGCCCTGTGAGTGCGCTGAGGAAATATCTCAAACAAACTGCTTGAGCTTGTCCGCAGGTCAACAGACTCTCCATTAATATGGGGAGAATCAAGAGGAGGATCACCAGGAACACAATCTCTTCCTGGACTCATCAGGTGGTTAAGGGAGCCCTAGAATTGGACTCCACTCCTCTTGGTCATAGACCAAGAGCTCACAATGTCAGGGGTACTAGCACATCCCTGTTATTCAAAAAGAACTACTCTGTGGCACAGGTCTTACAGGCAGTGTGTTGAAATGCCAAACAACCTTCAGGGCTCATTATCTGCAAGACATAGCCCACAGGAACCTGAACACCTTTTACATAGGTCCTTTGGTGGCTGCACAAAACAGGGTTGGAAACCCCTCAGCTCCCTTGCAGGACAAGTAGCAGACGTTACTCTGTAGTAAGTCTAGAATGAATATGTGATTGACTGGCCTTATCGCTCTTTATTCTTCCTTATTTAGGGGTTTCAGCATCCGAGGAACTCATTGAGCTGACCTTCTCTGATTGCAGGTGGGTACCATAGTCCCTTGTGTAACTGATACATGTGATTATATGACAAATTCGTAGATAATTTGTATTTTTCCTGTCTTTACAAACCTTGGCTATTTAATATGGGTTATTACTTTGGCGTAGCTGAAATGACGAGCCATTAGAATTTTAACGTGGGGTAGGGAGGGTAGCTTGCTACCCCCCCCCTCACACACACCTGTGAATACTTCACTTTGCTTAGAGGTAGGCGGGCAAGTTTGATCAAATAGCTAAGGTTTGTATCCATCCATCCATATACCAAGGCACTTCCCCCAATTTTGGGGGGTAGCCGACACCAACAATGAAACAAAACAAAAAGGGGACCTCTACTCTCTATGTTCCTTCAGCCTAATCAGGGACTCAACCGAGTTCAGCTGGTACTGCTAGGGTGCCACAGCCCAACCTCCCACATTTCCACCACAGATGAAGCTTCATAATGCTGACTCCCCTACTGCTGCTACCTCCGCGGTCATCTAAGGCACCGGAGGAAGCAGCAGGGCCTACTGGAACTGCGTCACAATCGCTCGCCATTCATTCCTATTTCTAGCACGCTCTCTTGCCTCTCTCACATCTATCCTCCTATCACCCAGAGCTTTCTTCACACCATCCATCCACCCACCCAAACCTTGGCCTTCCTCTTGTACTTCTCCCATCAACTCTTGCATTCATCACCTTCTTTAGCAGACAACCATTTTCCATTCTCTCAACATGGCCAAACCACCTCAACACATTCATATCCACTCTAGCCGCTAACTCATTTCTTACACCCGTTCTTTCCCTCACCACTTCGTTCCTAACCCTATCTACTCGAGATACACCAGCCATACTCCTTAGACACTTCATCTCAAACACATTCAATTTCTGTCTCTCCATCACTTTCATTCCCCACGACTCCGATCCATACATCACAGTTGGTACAATCACTTTCTCATATAGAACTCTCTTTACATTCATGCCCAACCCTCTATTTTTTACTACTCCCTTAACTGCCCCCAACACTTTGCAACCTTCATTCACTCTCTGACGTACATCTGTTTCCACTCCACCATTTGCTGCAACAATAGACCCCAAGTACTTAAACTGATCCACCTCCTCAAGTAACTCTCCATTCAACATGACATTCAACCTTGCACCACCTTCCCTTCTCGTACATCTCATAACCTTACTCTTACCCACATTAACTCTCAACTTCCTTCTCTCACACACCCTTCCAAATTCTGTCACTAGTCGGTCAAGCTTCTCTTCTGTGTCTGCTACCAGTACAGTATCATCCGCAAACAACAACTGATTTACCTCCCATTCATGGTCATTCTCGCCTACCAGTTTTAATCCTCGTCCAAGCACTCGAGCATTCACCTCTCTCACCACTCCATCAACATACAAGTTAAACAACCACGGTGACATCACACATCCCTGTCTCAGCCCCACTCTCACCGGAAACCAATCACTCATTTCATTTCCTATTCTAACACATGCTTTACTACCTTTGTATAAACTTTTCACTGCTTGCAACAACCTTCCACCAACTCCATATAACCTCATCACATTCCACATTGCTTCCCTATCAACTCTATCATATGCTTTCTCCAGATCCATAAACGCAACATACACCTCCTTACCTTTTGCTAAATATTTCTCGCATATCTGCCTAACTGTAAAAATCTGATTCATACAACCCCTACCTCTTCTAAAACCACCCTTGTATAGTTAGGAAAAATACAAATTATCTACGAATTTGTCATTTGTTCCGTAACTGAAATACAAACCACGCTATTTAATATGGGTGACTCACCCATTAGGAAGGGTGGTAAGTCCCTGCCATACTGGCTTTGGCTTTGCCTGGGGACTCAATATTTGAGTGTGTAAGTACTCAGGAAATAAGGAATCCCTGCACCTCGCTAGCATTGCTGTGCAACTGCTGCGGCCTACATAACCTGTGTGTGAAGGTGAGAAGCGTGACTCGTCCTTGGAAGTTGACCTGGAGTTCTTCAGATGGAATTCTAGGCTAGGACTCTCCCAATACCACCTCGTCAGGGTATAGGGACGTGACAGTATTAACCTTAATACTAGGAACACAAGGAAGCATGGTTTACCTGCAATGGTTTGAGGTCAGCTGTGCAGAGAACCCAGGATGCTGCTTTCTCCAAGGGAGGAGAGGATGAAGAAAAGAATAAGGGCCAGACAAACCTTTTCATTCATGCAGACTAAAACCGGGTAACAATGCCCTCAACCTTCTGCTACCTGTCCATTTAGGAGCCTGAGGTTAGACCAGCTGTTGTGCAGCCACCACAGGGCCGATAGAGAACGTATCGAGTCTCCTGTGTGTCACGTCTTGCAGGTAGTGGGCTGTGAAGGTCGTCTGACGCTTCCACACCCCAGCTTGCAGGACCTGCGTCACTGAATAGTTTTTCTTGAAGGCCAGGGACGTAGCTATGCCCCTGACATCATGTGCTCTAGGGCGACGTGACGGAGGAGGGTCAGGATTCAAGGCTAGGTGTATTACCTTGCGAATCCAGGCTGAGATGGTATTACTAGTGACCCTCCTCTTTGTTTTCTCAGTGCTCACAAACAAGGCTTGCACCTGGGGACGAACTGCAGCTGTTCTTTTAAGATACAACCTCAGACTCCTTACTGGGCACAGTAGGAGATGGTCTGGGTTATCTGTTAGAAAACGAAGACTCGAAACCTGGAAAGAGTCGAACCGAGGGTCCGGCACTCCCGGATTCTGAGTCTTGGCAACAAACTCAGGGACAAACCTGAACATTACCTCCCCCCATCCCCTTGAATGGGCGATGTCGTATGTGAGACCATAAAGTTCGCTGAATCGTTTGGCTGAAGCCAAAGCTAGTAGGAACACCGTCTCCAAGTAAGGTGGCGATCTGAAGCCTGGCGTAATGGTTCGTAGGGAGGTCTCTTCAGAGACCTGAGAACTCGAACTATGTTCCATGGAGGAGGTGTCACTTCCGACTGAGGGCAGGTAAGTTCATAACTCCGTATGAGTAGAGAAAGTTCCAGCGAGGAAGAAATGTCCACTCCTTTGAGCCTGAAGGCTAGACTTAAGGCTGAGCGATAGCCTTTCACTGCCGAGACTGAAAGGCGCATTTCTTCTCGCAAATACACGAAGAACTCCGCTATTTCTGGAATAGTGGCATCAAGTGGAGAGATACCCCTTCCACGACACCAACCATAGAAAACTCGCCACTTCGCTTGGTAGACCCTTGCGGATGACCTGCGCAGGTGTCCAGACATCCTATTCGCAACTTGTTGCGAAAATCCTCTCTCAGCAAGGAGGTGCTGGATAGTCTTCAGGCGTGAAGTCGAAGCGAAGCTATGGCTTTGTGGAAGATGTTGGCGTGTGGTTGTTTGAGTAGCTCGTGGCGGGGAGGGAGTTCTCTCGGGAGCTCCGTAAGGAGTTGCAGAAGGTCCGGAAACCACTCTACGTGATGCCATAGCGGAGCTATGAGGGTCATCGATAGATTGACCGATATTCTGGTCTTGTTGAGTACCCTCCTCATCAGACAGAACGGGGGAAAGGCGTACTCATCGACGTTGTCCCACCGTTGTTGGAAGGCATCTTGCCAGAGAGCCTTGGGGTCCGGGACTGGGGAGCAGTACAGCGGGAGCTTGAAGTTCAACGCTGTAGTGAACAGATCCACAGTCGGAGAACCCCACAAAGTCAGGACTTTGTTGGCTATTTGAGGATCCAAAGACCATTCGGTACTCACTATCTGCGTCGCTCTGCTCAGACTGTCGGCGAGCACATTCCTCTTGCCTGTAATGAAGCGAGCCGAAAGTGTGACCGAGTGGACTTCGAACCATCTCAGTATCTCTACTGCAAGATGGGATAGCTTGTTCTGAAAAGGTACCTCCCTGCTTGTTGATATAAGCCACCACGGTGGTGTTGTCGCTCATCACCACCACAGAGTGGCCCGCCAGGACCTGATGGAACTTCTGAAGTGCCAGGAATACGGCCTTCATTTCTAGCAGGTTTATGTGGAGGTACTTTTCTGATTCTGACCACAGGCCTGAAGTCCTGTGGTTCAGAACGTGGGCCCCGCACCCTATCTTTGATGCGTCCGAAAACAACATGAAATCTGGGGGAAGGACGAGAAGATCCACTCCCTTCCGTAGGTTCTCGTCTGCCAACCACCACTGAAGGTCTATCTGTTCCGCAGGACCCATAGGGATCAGAGAGTCCGGGGAATCGTGTCCTTTATTCCACCGAGACTTGAGTCGCCACTGGAGAGATCTCATTCTGAGGTGACCATTGGGAAACAGACGGGTCAAGGAAGAGAGGTGGCTGAGGAGACGTAACCATGCTTGGGCTGGAAGTTCTTTTTGTTTTGAGGAAAGGCCTTGCGACCTTCCTCAGCCTTGCTATCCTGTCGTCTGATGGGAAGGCTTTGTGGAGATTGGTGTCTATGACCATACCTAGGTATACAAGTTTCTGAGAGGGCTGCAGAGAGGACTTCTCGAGATTTATCATGATCCCTAGATCCTGGCAAAGTTCGAGAAGCTTGTCTCGGTGGCGAAGAAGGGTTGCCTCCTAGTCTGCTAGGATCAGCCAGTTGTCCAGGTAACGGAGGAGACGGATACCGATCCTGTGAGCTCAAGATGATATCAGGGTGAACACCCTGGTGAACACTTGAGGAGCTGTGGAGAGACCGAAGCACAGCACTTTAAACTGGTAGATCTTGTTGTCTAGGCAAAATCTTAAGTACTTCCTTGAAGACGGGTGGACTGGGATCTGGAAGTACGCGTCCTTCAGTCCAGTGTACACATGAAGTCTTGTGGTCTCACTGCAAGTCTGACCGTGTCTGCCGTCTCCATGCTGAACGGTGTCTGTTTTACAAACCCGTTCAGGGTCGAGAGGTCGATGACTGGTCTCCAGCCTCCAGACGCCTTCTTTACAAAAAAGAGTCAACTGTAGAAGCCTGGGGACCCGTGTGCCACCTCTTGGAGAGCGTCCTTCAACTTGGTCTCGACTTCTGCCCGGAGTTCTTGCCCCCTTACCGATCCCATGGTAAGGGAACTCAATGACACTGGCTTCGCTGTCAGGGGAGGTAGAGATGATGTGAACGGGATGCGATATCCCTGATCGATCACGGAAATCGTCCAGGTATCTGCCCCGAGTTGCTGCCACCTTGTTGCGCAACTTTGTAGGCATCCCCCCACTGGTGGACATGCAGGGGGACTGCCAATCCTAGCGTTTACGGCCTCGGCCGCTCCCTCTAGGATTTTTACCTCCCCTGGAGGACTTTCTGCCCTTCCTGTCCTTGACAGGAAAGGGCTTAGACACCTTTGGCTTTGCTGCTGTCGTCTTCTTTGCATTCTTAGCTGGTCGGGGCTGTTGGGTTGCTGGAGTTTTGTAGGGCCTCGATGTCAGGTCCCTATGGAGGAGGGAATCCTGGTTGGACTTCCTCCACCTCTCAGTAGCTAGCTCCACGTCTTTAGGCTCGAACAAACTCTTACCGAGTACGGAAGAGTGTCTGAGCCTGCTAACGTTGGAACTGGGGACCTTCTGGTGAAATCTCTCAGCAACTGCGTCTCGACGTTTCAGGATCGTATTGGCCCACAAGCTCGAGACTTGGTGGGCCAGAAACTCGATGGTCCGCGTGCCTGAGAGTAAGAATGTCTCCAGTGCCTTCCTGGTGCTTTCCTTGGACAGATCCTCAGACCGCACCAGGATGCTCAGAGACCCCAGCCAGATGTCAAGCCACGAGGTTGCCTGCATGGCACAATTTGCCACCTTCTCCTGGGTTAGGATCTCAGTAGCAGAATACAAAACCTGCCACTTGGAGAGTCTCTCTAGAGGGACTCCCCTAGTGAGTTCTTCCACAGAATGGTGAATAGGAAGACCCAAACAAGTCTCCTCTAAGATCTCGAAATACCTCCTCTGGTGGACTCGAGGAGGAGGGAGGAGCTTGTTACCGGCGCTGGATCTGTTGGAGGAGGCAAGCTCAGAGAGCTGGCCTTCGACTTTGTCTCTGGCACTCTTCATCCCTTGTGACCAGGGCAAAGCTGCAGTGGCCCTAGAGGGTTTCTGGGTGCCGTAGACTCGGTCCAAGACCGTGTCCTTACCCTCACGAGGAGGAATCTCTGGGTCCGAAAACCCGTTGAGATTTCTCATGAGGGTCAGAACTTGCCAGAACGCATGTTCTGACTCTTGAAGCTCTCCTCCTGAAGGGCTAGCAGCAAAGTCTCCCGTCCCCAGTGGCTCTTCCTGGGGGGACTCGTGGACATTCTCCGAAGGTCTAGCTGTCTCCTGTCTGATCCTTGCAGAAGACTTAGGTAAAGTCTTTGAGTCCTTGGCTCCCTCCTGGGAGGGATACAGGACTCTAGTAACAATGGATGCAGGCTCTTCTCCACCCCCGTGCGAGAAGACTTCACAGGGAGAGGTGGAGTTTCCCCCATTGGTGCGATGGGGGAACGGACCGGCTCGTCCAACTCCCCTGAGGATGGAAAATCCTCATCCGCAGGCGAGAGAGAGAAAGTCTGGGGGGGAGAGGGAGCCTTGCGCAAGGATTTTCAAGGAGACAGCTTAGCCCTCGGAGAAGTCACCACGGAGGGGACTCTTCTCTTCCTCTTCAGGGGAGACGAAGTCGCCACTGCTTTGTGACCCAGTTCAGAGAACACAGGCTTAAAAGCCTGCATGAGAGCTCTAACTATGGTCCCAAACCAGGGCTGTTGGCTGACAGTCGCGCTGTCAGACACTCCCTCTGGAGGGAAGGGGATCGATCGATCCCTAGGAGGAGTTGACAAACGAGGGTTCACCTGAAACAAAGCTGAAGAAAGAGAGTCCTTAGACCTGTCCGGAAACCTCCCCTCCTCCGGCGAGCGCGCTGTTCTGCGCTTGTGAGGAGGGGAACGAGAAGATGACCTGTCCGCCTGAAGCCCCGTGAAGTCGCGTGCGGGATCGCGCTGGCGATCGCGGCGCAAATCGCGCTGGTGGTCGCGCGATGAGCCCTGCCCTGGATCGCGCGTGGGAGGATTGTGCGAGGGCGGGGGCGAGGGTGCGGGCGCGGGCGCGCATAGGTGATAGCGAGGGTGTGCGGCGCGCAGGAGCAGGAACGTGGGGGGGGTTTGAAGGCTGGATGGGAGCTAGCGCAAGAGGAATCCTTTGCTCGCGCGTGCGCGGGCGCGCAGGAACCTGCTGAAGAGCCCGTGCGGACGAGACTGTTGGGCGCACGTGCGCAGGGGAAATGTCCCTAGCGCGTGGGCGTGGAGCGCGCCTATCTGAAGCACGGGGCGAGGGCGCGATTGCGCAGCCTCGTGATAGCGCAAAGGTGAACTTGTGCGCTGGCGCGCAGGAGAGCGTTGCACAGGTGGTGCAGGAACTACCCCCTGAGGAGATCGGGGGCGCGCTGGGCGTGCAGGAGATCACGGGCACGCATGGCGCATCAGGATGCGGGCGCACAGGAGTGCGCTGCTGCGAAGGGCGTGCAACCGGATTCGGGCTCACAGGAGTGCGCATTTTGGAAGAGGGCAGGGGTACTTGTGAGTGCCCGTGCGCTAACTTAGGTACCTCCTGGACTGCGCGCTGGAACGTCAGAGTGCGCTGGTGCGCAGGTGAGCTCTTGCGCGCTGTATCAGGAACCGCAACTGCGCGCTTAACTCCAGAAGTGCGCTGAGGCACTGGAGAGCACTGACGAGTAAGAGAGCGCTTGAGAGCTGTAGTAGGAACTGCAGGTGGGCGCGTGTGCGCATGAGAGCGCTGGCGCGCTATAGCAGGAACTGCAGGTGGGCGCTGGCGCGCAGGAGATCGTGGGCGCGCAGGGCGATCCTGGCGTGTAGAAAGAGGAGCAGGCGCGCAGGAGAGCGCAGGAGAGGGCAGGGGCACTAAGTCAGGAACAGCAGCGAGATGGCGCACAGGGGGTACCTGGCGCTTAAGGGACTGAGGCGCAGTTTTGCGCTCAAGTCCCTTGTGCCCCGAAGGGACCATGCCTGTGCAATGACAGGATTAGAAGGCGCATATAGCGCGTCAGCAGCCTTGAAGGGTGACGGCAGGCCCGCAGGTCTGGAGGGTGACAGGTCAGGGGGTCCTGAACGACGACCTTCCACCGAAGGAGATCGCGAACTATCTCCGGAGAGGTCTAAGGTGGTAGCTGGCAGGATCGGTGAACGGTGAGTTTCCTCTGCAGAGGACTGCGGGGATGATAAGCCGAAGAGGCGCCTCCTAACTCCCTTGTGAGGAGATGGAAGACCTCTACGGCGAAGGGGAGGACGAGCCCTCCTCCTTATACGCCCTCTAGGGGCCGTGGGATCAGCAAGCTGACCATCATAAGGCCTCCGCAGAGGAGTCTCTGTAAGTGAACTCCCCTGAGGGGTAGAATCACCAGCAGGAGAGACCGTGGGACTAAGTTCCACCCTCGAAGTATGTTCACAGGGGGAATCAGAGCCTTCAGCTACCTCAGCAACAACAGGAGCAGTTTGATCAGACACACCGGAGGCCTCCGGTATAACAACGTTGATGATAGACAGAGGATCTACGTCTGCTATCGCCGGCGATTGCTTAACAGCTGCTCCCAGTTTGATCATGTCAAAAAGGACTTCCTTGGAGGGCGAACCCTGAAGCCCCAAGGAAGTCCAAAGCTGTAACAAATTATTATTACAGTGAAATCAATGTCTTCCTCCGGGGGAGGAGGGGCAGCTGCCTCGCTATGGGAGCCAACTACCTCTCCCGCACCCCGGGATCGGTCAACAGAACAAAGGTCTACGCTACCCCTCGACGGTTTCTTGGAAGAGACCGATCGAGTGGGAGCTTCAGAGGAGGTTTGGGCTACGGAAGAAGAGGCCTTGGGATTTTCTCTCTTCAAAGAAGCCTTTGAAGGAGAAATATTCCTTTTGGACTTCTTCTTCCGGCGCCGGGCAAACCTCTCCCACTGGGAGGTAGACCACTCCCTACACTCACCGCATACATTACCCCTTTCAGACCGTTGGCCCCTACAATGAGGACACAAGGTGTGAGAATCTGTGTCGACTGCGGACATAAAGGTCCCACAAGGGCGGTCAGGTAAACCAGGACACGTACGCATTGGCCAACTTCACACACACTGTAGAAAAAGAGAAAGGAAAGACAGATTAATGGCAGTCAAGTGTGGGTGAGAGCAGACACGTCTGTTCATCACCCGAGCCAAAAGCAAAGTGAAGTATGAAGTATTCACAGGTGTGTGTGAGGGGGGGTGGTGGTTTAGCAAGCTACCCCTCCCTACCCCCTGCTAACTAGCGGTGGGGTAGTAAACCCTCGTTAAAATTCTAATGGCTCATCATTTCAGCTACGCCGAAGTAATAACCCATATTAAATAGCGTGGTATGTATTTCAGTTACGGAACAAATATTTGTTATACCCCAGATATCCATGTGAGGTAGAGTCAGGCAATGTCTAGATTAAGTGAGGAGCTTAGCTCCAATATTGCCCTTACCTGGTAAAGTCACAATGCTTATTTCATGTATTATCGCACGGATTGCTCAGGCTGTTATCACACATTTTAAGAGTTAACGAGGTGACAGGTTGCGTCTATTAAGCTTGAGCGAAGCAGAGTCACACCTCGGATCAGAAATCTTCCAATTGGTTTGGGACTTCCACCCACCTAAAGGTGAGTCTCCAATCCACTTTAAAGGGGGAAAGGATTTGTATAAGGTGCCAGAGGAAATTACAAATTTGGAAATAGTTTGTTTTTCCCTATTTATGCAAACTTTGTCCTGTATACACATACTTGTTCCGCCATCACTTATCAGCCTAGAAAGGTCTACCTGTAAAACTTCGTGTTACTATTGCGGGTGTAAGTGGGGTGGCCGGTCTACCACCTGCTAACTAAGTGGTGGGTAGTTATTCCTCGCTGAAAAAGTCTATTGTATACTTTTCAGCTTTTCCCGAAATAAAATTACAAGGTATAGCATGCTAAGTATCCTAGTATTGATAGTGAGGTCAAACGAAAAGCCAGGAATGACTTGAGAAAGTATTTAGACAGGAAAGCAGATGAGGCAGCAAAGCTATGAATTTAGGGAGTGGCTATGGTATAAGAATTTCTCATAGAATTATTAATAAAATCTCAACAGGAGCAAAGAAGAGGAAGCATATACCCACAAAAAGAGAGATGAATCTGCTGTAATAACAGGAGATGAAGAAAGGCAACGTTGGATGGAACACTGCAGTGAGGTCATGAACAGGAGATATGAAAGGAATAATTTAATATTCCTGAAACTGATGAAGCCCTTGATGTGCCCATGCATGAATTCAGTGTGCTTGAAGTCGAAGCTGTCATTATGAAACTCAAGAGATGGAAAGTCCCTGGATACGGTTGAATAACTGCTGAGATGATATTGGCAGAAAATGAAAGTGACTCCCGGATTACTTACAAGATTATTTTGTCTAATGTGGCGTGAAGAGGTAAAGCCTGATGAATGGGAGCTAGGAGTGTTAAAAAAAAAATGAGATCTGACTGATTGCAATGATTACAGAGGCATCACAGTTGTCATGAAAATATATAGTATGCCCATTCTAAAGAGACTAGAGAGATAGATTGATGAAAAGCAGAGTAATGAACAAGCATGATTTAGAAAAGGTAGAAGTTGTACTGACCAAATTTTCATTTCAAGACGTGGTACAGCAATGTGTAAAATATAGAAATCCACTTAAGATGACATTTGTTAGCTCTGAAATAGCCTTTGATACTGTGCACCGTCTAATTTTGTGGAGAGTCCTGGGTTATTATGGAGTTCCTCTCAAATATGTAAATTTGATTAAGTCTCTTCATGAGCATAGCAAATGCAAAGTTAATGTTAGTGGAGTCCGATCAAACAAATTCCAGTGAACAGTGGAGTACTCCAAGAAATATGTTGTCATCTATGCTATTTATCCTCCTTATGGATTTTGTAATGCAAAAAAACAGTTGGGGATGGCAGAGAAGGATGGACTGGATAGGTAACAGGAAATTAGCGGACCTATATTATCCTGATAGCACTGTCCTTATTAGCAGAACACCACAGGACTTGCAAAGCTTGCTTACCAGAATTCATAAAATATCACATGAGGTTCGGCTCAAGATGAATAGAAGAATGACAGAGATGATGAGAACGGAATTTGCATTGGAAGATGAAATATCATTGGAATGAGAAAGGATTAAAGAGGTGGAATCATTTAAATATTTAGAAACGATGATCTCTAATGCTGGATCTTTAGAATTAGAGTATAGTGAAAGCTTGAAAAAAGCAACTCGGACAATGGCTAGGTTAAGTAAAATTTGGAAATCAAATCGCCTGAAATTACATATAAAATCAGGGTAAATATCAGTTAAGTGAGATTGGTGTTACTGTATGGACATGAGTCGTGGTGCAACAATGAAACTATAAAATAGATTGTGTAGATTTAAGAACAAAGCCCTCAGAAGAATATTGATAGTTGAATGGCAGGACAGGGTTATAAATGAAACTATAAGAGAGATCACTCGAGTGCCATATGTGGATGAGATTATGGTGAGGGGTAGATGGAGATGGTTTGGGCATGCTCTTCTCCCTCCCCAAGAAAGATTACTTCAAACGTTCAACTGGGCTCCACAAGGTACTAGAAGAGTTGGAAGTTACAGGCCTACATGGCTGAGGACTATGAAGTGTGAAGTAGATGATTGGAGTAGTATTGATTTAAAATTTAAGCTCAAAATAGATGACTGGTGAAATCTAACCAAGGCCATTTGCGTCAATAAGCGTAGGGGGAGATGATGATATCGAGTCCTTTAAATTCTTGAGTCATCGGTCAAAAAGAACTTTTACAGTCCGGAGTCTCCCCTACCTACTTCCAACTCTTCAATGGCCATTAAAACTCACGCTGAAATCGTACTACTATTTAAAGGATTCAAGTTTGTGTACTTCAAAAAAAAAAAAAAAATACAAATGTCCCAAAACTAAAATACTTGTTCCCATGTGCAAAGTGACATTACAGGCTGTGGACCATGAAGTTATCCAAAATTTATTTTCAAGTCATGTTGTGCATCTTTTGCATTGAAACATTAAAGGTTCTCTTTGCTGTGCCATATTTATAAGATGCAATATGTCCTTGGAATTTTTCTTCTTAGTGTTATGAGAATGTCCTTGAAAGTTTGTGAGGCTCTGGGTATATACTGGTAACAATTTACTATGAGATTTAACCCTACTGTATTTGAGGTGTCCAGCCCACCATTGTCATATGTATGTTCACGGAGTAGGACATTGTTTAATGATTTAAAGAGTTTAATGATGTACAATTGGTCCAAAGGAAACAAATAAATGTACCTTCATAAGTGTCCAGAATCCATAAGTACTAGACACCAAGGAAGCAAGTAATAAAGGTAATGAAGACAAGGACAGTTGAAGGTTATAAGGAAGACTACAGGACTGGAGCTTCTTGTGTTATATGGAAGCCTTCTTCTTGTAACAGCTAGAAAATTATTTAATGGCATGTTCTATGCAGAGGTAGTCACAAAGTGAAACTTTGCTGCTAGTAGAAATTCATTTAAGACCTGTTCAAGAAAGCCACTTCTTAATATTTGCAGACTCGTCCCCTTTCCCAATAATGGTACCTTAAACATTCTTTCATGTTTACTCCAGCTGTTAATACTAGAATAGAGGTGGTGATTGATGATGTGGAGCCATTCGAGCAGGTTCCAAGGACCTGTGCTGTTTTGGACCGTTCTAATCAGTAGCCTCATGTTCTAAGTAATTTGTGCACATGTAATTACACTCGAGAAATATTAGGGACAAATTGACTTTGAGTTATGTGATTGTATTGTTCAATATATCTTGATATGAGAATTCTTTACAAAAGTAGATATGACTTTGATATTTAACTGTTTGAATTTATTATGGCAGGTCAATTATATATGTTAGGACCTAGGAGAGTGAAAGAAAGCATCCGGTACCTTATATGAGAGTAACATTATAATTTTTAATAACCTAGCGACTATCATCCAAACCATATGAAAAAAAAAAAATTACAAATAATGATTTCACATTTTATCTTATATACTGTAGAGCCATTATTGTTATCTTGTTACTTTTCAAGATTTTATTTATATATAAAACAAAATATGTATACAGCAAATTGTGTGTGTTTCTTTTATTGAATAGGTTCCTAGAATAATTTGATAGTACTTATTTCCTTTATTATATAAATCTTATATAAATAATAACATGTGATAACCTTACATACACCATGTATTATTGTAAGACCATGTTATATGTGTATGTAATGGTATCATATTTTGTTATGATTTATTTTATTTTTTCAGATGTGGTCTTCTGAGGTAAGTGATGAAAATTTGACTGACCTCTCCTTATTTAAACTTAGATGCACCAATATCCGTTTCAAGCTGTCGAAGTGTTTAAAAGATACACTGGTTAAGGCATCTGAAGCCATGTTCTATTTGGGACACAGGTATGTACTTTATGAGTTATGGACAGTGGCTTATATTCGGATTCCATTGTATGGCAGGGCATCGCATTTGAACGTAAAAGAAAGACGTTGAAAAAAAAACATATTACAGCAATATTTTCCGGTTACTTTACAGTTTTCCTTTATGGGTACTATTGTTGTGAGAGAGAGAGAGAGAGAGAGAGAGAGAGAGAGAGAGAGAGAGAGAGAGAGAGAGAGAGAGAGAGAGAGTTGTGTTTACTAGTTGGTGCTGATGCAAACATAATACTCGAGGATTAATGGCCCATTATTTTTCCGTTTGATAACGAGATAATTTGTCTTACGAAAAGGTATTTGCTGTGATGGAAGGTAAACAAAGCTGGAAAGGTAACTCGACTTTGCAACGCACATACTTCTCAGAATAGAAAATTTAACTAGTTTTTATTACAGTGAAAGTGGGCGTTTAAGTTTACTTAGTGATTGAATTTACCATAGGCCCTCCCGTGTAGAAATTTATGGTTATTATTGTTCTGAAGTTGACCATCTTTCATATAATTTTGATTAAACAATTGTTACATTTATCATGCTAATTTTCCACTGAATATTTTCTATGACCTTAATAGTTTTATTATTAATACATTGTATTCCGCTAGTCAGTGCTTAAAACTCATGCTGTACTTTGTAACTGGGAGAAATATTCATCAAAATTATATTTTTGTCTTCAATATGAGAAACTGATACAATAATTTGTTACTGGAGACACTAGATAAAATTCAAATAAATACATAGTTGTGTAGTACTTGGCTTTTAAAAGTACTGATAATGATGATAAATGACACTTATGCTATTTTTACACAGCTCATTTGGAAGTAGTCGTCCAATGGTAAATCCGAATTCGGCCAAAGTCAGAGGTCGTTGTAAATGTAAGTAGGCGTGCAGTAATACTTTCCCTGCAAGTTCCATAACGCATTTCGATTAAAATATCTGACCATCCTCAAGTGCAGACTGAGTGTTAGAAATAGGGTTCTTTTAAAAGCGTTAGGTTAAGGGGCACGCATTTGAGACAGCAATTACTTCACATATTGGATAAACCCCCCGCCAAGACGGTTTGCCGTCCACCTAACCTCATGTTCCTGATTTGCTTTACTGTACCACATGCTGAGAGGGCATGCGAATGAGAGAGTCTTCTCACGAGGAAATTTTTCTTTGCAGACATTATTTTAGGAAAAATATTTCTAAGGCAGTATTGGGCAATGGTTTTTCCTGTGAAAAAATGCATGCCTTTCAGAATACAGTCATTTCCTGATGGTGGTATTCCCAGTGACCATGGTATTGGAAATGAGCTGCTCTTTTGTTCATGTGCCTCTTGTATGTGGGTACTTGTGCTTTGATGCACATAACAGGATAGTCTTTTGGAGAGGCGCATTGCTGTCGTGCCGAAGTAACTGCCGGGAAATCCTCAGAAAGGCATCTGTATCGGTAATTGACGTTATGTCACTGCAGACTTTTGCACGGTCAGAGCAGGGTTGTTCTTCACGAGGAGTGTCTTGGTCTCTGTCATCTGGTAATAGAAGACAAAGTATATTTCATTTTCTTCGACGGTCACGGATGATTCTTTTAATAATGTCCACGTCCTCCTTAAATTTGTTTTTGGATGTATTTGGAGAGCAGGAAAGATGTCATTGTCGAGGTTATAGGATTCGCTGTGTAGATCAAAGACTTTTTCAGAACAACCAAGTGGATGCTCACGGATTACCAACACTTGCTATTATTCCCTCTTCATATTCTCTTATAACTACACTATCTCCCAGTTGACCCCAAGAAAAGTAGAGCCTTCCTGTTTTTCAACAGGTTTTTCCCAGGAGATGTCGGCTGGTGGCTGGCTAGAAGCGATCAACGTCCTACCGGACGTAAGCCAGATGCTGTAAGACTAGTCCCCGTGCCCACCAAGGTGGGCGGTGTGGTCGTTACCTTTGATGACACACACACACACACACACACACACACACACACACACACACACACACACACACACATATATATATATATATATATATATATATATATATATATATAAATATATATATATGTATACATACATACATACATATATATATATATATATATATATATATATATATATATATATATATATATATATGTATATATATATGATAATTTTTCACATTTATACGTGTTTTTCATATGTATTCATATAAACAATACATATACCTCTTACTATTGGGATTCTCTCTACCTTGGGATCAGAGACCCAAGGGGTATCAACTGTTATGACAATAGCTTCTGGTCGACTAGATGGTACGTCGCCGGAACTTCAGTTTCTTGGGCCCGGGTTCGATTCCCTGGCCGACCAGAGGCTATTATCCTAAAGTTGATTACCCCTTGGGGCTCTCATCTAGCTAGATGGTATGTCACTGGAACCTCAGTTTCTTTGCCCTGGGTTTGATTCCCTTGCCGACCAGAAGCTATTATCATAAAAGTTGATTCCACCTTGGGTCTCTCATCCCGATATTAAGATGTATATTTGTGTATACATACATATATATATATATATATATATATATATATATATATATATATGCATATATATAATAATTTATATATATATATATATATATATATATATATATATATATATATATATATATATCTCCCCCCGTCGGTCTCTCATCTCGATATATATATATATATATATATATATATGTATATATATATATATATATATATATATGTATATATACATATATCTCAATATCGGGATGGGAGACCGAAGGGTGTATATATATATATATATATATATATATATATATATATATATATATATATATATATATATGTATATATATGTATATATATGTATATATATATATATATATATATATATATATATATATATATATATATATATATAAACATACACATACACAGGTTTATATACCAGTATATAATATACATTAACCTGTCTGTCCAGCAGCTTTCTGGAAAGTGTCTCACAAGGTATAACGGTCAGGAGATTTTAGATATAACATTTTATCGTCAATGTTAGACTTTTTAAATTTGAATTCATATTAGCATTTCTTGCGATCTTATTCCTTATTGGGAATGGGCAATCTGACGGGTCCCTCTTTTGGCCCGTAACTGAACGGAACAGAAGTTGCTTTTGCAGTTTTCCTTCAGTTTTCGTTCGGGAAGAGCAGAAGTTATTGGAAGTTTGTCACAACCGCCTGCCACTTTGCGGTGCAAAGTTTTTTCATTGCCGAATTGCGGTCAAGTTACAAGTCTTAGGACAGATGGGAAAGTCGCTATTCGAGAAGATTTTTTTTTCCAGGGACGGATTTTCTTTTTGAAATGTGTCATACATGCGATGTGAGGTATAAAGTTTTATCTCCAACTGGTTTTCATGTTTGTTTGCTGAATTTTACAAAAGTAAACAATAATGATAAATGATACCGATATTGATAGCAATGGTGACTATTACTTTTATATTTTTTGTGTAGTTATTTGAGATTAATTAAAATTTTTGGGAAAATTACTTTTTTGTGACAGAACTCTGAAAATTTAATATTTGATGTGTAACCTCTTTCTTGTAGGCAATACAATCTCGCTTGATTCCGTCTTTGACATTTTTTACTTTTATAAAAATCTTTATTGTTGAAAAATTTCACCATAAAGAATATAGTTAGAGCAATGTACAATCAAACCACAAAAACTGCTTATAGATATATATCCAGTTAACTTAGGCCATGTGGTTATCTTGGTATAACCTATACGATATATGATTTTCATTATTTTACTAATCATAGTTCCATATAATGTAGGGAAGCATTTAGGGTTGTATCTAATTCCCTCTTTTCATGGTTTCCATGGGATTTTTTGGCTGATCAGAGTTTATAATGAACAGTTTGACGCAGAAATTCCTGGTGTACTTTGTCACACACTAACTGCGCTGCAAGTTCGTGTGTAACTCTATCCATCACCTCTGTCACCTCTCTCTACACTAACTCTGCGTTAAATAAGGGTGTGGGATGGGCCAAGGACTCCTGTGTCCACCTGTACGTCTGAGTGAGATGAAGGTTCCGAGTGAATGGGAGAAGGGAATTGTTATTCTGATTTATAAAGGTGAAAGTGACCAAGAACCATGGTGTAAGAATCATAGAAGCATATGGTTTGTAGTATATTAGGAAAGATTTATAGTATAATTAAGATTGAAATAGCCAGGCAGCGGGCGAAAAAAAATTGATAATTCAGTACGGTTTCAGACAAGGAATAGGGTGGTACAATCGCGTTTTTATTTAACAAGTACTTGAGAAGTTTTAAGAGGAAGGTGAAAAGCTGTAAATAGTCTGCTTCTTATTAAGAAAGTTCTATGATAGAATTAGTATGTGCAATGTGGAGGCTGTTTACAATGATTGGTTAGGTGATATTGCCAAAAGCTTTTTGCTGTAGAAGTTATGCAAATGGTAGACTATAAAGGCAGAAGAGTGACGGTTTTTGTTGAAACAAAGGTGCGTTATGTTTCCATGGCCATACTGTACAATGTTTTCAAGGATGGAATGATGCAAACGGTCAGAGAAAGACCGATAGATATAATTGCAAAACTGCAAGATAAGAAAATGAGCAATGGATGGATTGTTGATGTTTGCAAACGATACCTTGCCAATTAGGGACAATGAAGAAAAACAATAGAAATTGGTAAATATAGTTTGAAAGTGTTTCCCAGATACTATATTTTGATATTGGTGGTGTAAGAAAGGAAGAGGTGGATTCTTATAAGTATTGAAGTAAATGTAACAGCTGATGTCAAGATTAGGGAAGATGTGAATCATAGGAAAAGAGAAGCACGAGAGCTAGTAGGATGTGTTCTAAAGATTTAATTGAATTGTTTGCAGAAGCCAAGGTGGAAATGTATAAGGAAATTGTTAGTCAAATCTCCTTTATGAAAGTAAAGTTGGTGAATTGCATGCAAATGAAAGAAAAGAGATAAGACGTCTTTGAGATAGACTGCCTTTTATATATGCTGTATGTGATGTAAGAAAAATTGATAGGGTGAGAAAAGTCGAGATACATAGAAATAGTGAATAGTATAGCATATTTTAAGGGATAGATCAAAGTACATTGAGGTGATTTGATCAAGTGGAGTTAATGGACGATGATATGTTATTGAAAAGAATAAGTAATTCAAAGTGTGTGTGTGTGTGTGTGTGTGTGTGTGTGTAGAAATCACGAAAGCTGACACATTATATATATATATATATATATATATATATATATATATATATATATATATATATATATATATATATATATATATATATATATATATATCCATCCATCCATCCATATACCAAGGCACTTCCCCCAATTTTGGGGGGTAGCCGACATCAACAAAGAAACAAAACAAAAAGGGGACCACTCCCTACGTTCCTCCAGCCTAACCAGGGACTCAGCCGAGTTCAGCTGGTACTGCTAGGGTGCCACAGCCCAACCTCCCACAATTCCACCACAGATGAAGCTTCATAATGCTGAATCCCCTACTGCTGCTACCTCCGCGGTCATCTAAGGCACCGGAGGAAGCAGCAGGGCCTACCGGAACTGCGTCACAATCGCTCGCCATTCATTCCTATTTCTAGCACGCTCTCTTGCCTCTCTCACATCTATCCTCCTATCACCCAGAGCTTTCTTCACACCATCCATCCACCCAAACCTTGGCCTTCCTCTTGTACTTCTCCCATCAACTCTTGCATTCATCACCTTCTTTAGCAGACAGCCATTTTTCATTCTCTCAACATGGCCAAACCACCTCAACACATTCATATTCACTCTAGCCGCTAACTCATTTCTTACACCCGTTCTCACCCTCACCACTTTGTTCCTAACCCTATCTACTCGAGATACACCAGCCATACTCCTTAGACACTTCATCTCAAACACATTCAATTTCTGTCTCTCTATCACTTTCATTCCCCACAACTCCGATCCATACATCACAGTTGGTACAATCACTTTCTCATATAGAACTCTCTTTACCTTCATGCCCAACCCTCTATTTTTTACTACTCCCTTAACTGCCCCCAACACTTTGCATCCTTCATTCACTCTCTGACGTACATCTGCTTCCACTCCACCATTTGCTGTAACAACAGACCCCAAGTACTTAAACTGATCCACCTCCTCAAGTAACTCTCCATTCAACATGACATTCAACCTTGCACCACCTTCCCTTCTCGTACATCTCATAACCTTACTCTTACCCACATTAACTCTCAACTTCCTTCTCTCACACACCCTTCCAAATTCTGTCACTAGTCGGTCAAGCTTCTCTTCTGTGTCTGCTACCAGTACAGTATCATCCGCAAACAACAACTGATTTACCTCCCATTCATGATCATTTTCGTCTACCAGTTTTAATCCTCGTCCAAGCACTCGAGCATTCACCTCTCTCACCACTCCATCAACATACAAGTTAAACAACCACAGCGACATCACACATCCCTGTCTCAGCCCCACTCTCACCGGAAACCAATCATTCACTTCATTTCCTATTCTAACACATGCTTTACTACCTTTGTAGAAACTTTTCACTGCTTGCAACAACCTTCCACCAACTCCATATAACCTCATCACATTCCACATTGCTTCCCTATCAACTCTATCATATGCTTTCTCCAGATCCATAAACGCAACATACACCTCCTTACCTTTTGCTAAATATTTCTCGCATATCTGCCTAACTGTAAAAATCTGATTCATACAACCCCTACCTCTTCTAAAACCACCCTCTACTTCCAAAATTGCATTCTCTGTTTTATCCTTAATCCTATTAATCATTACTCTACCATACACTTTTCCAACTACACTCAACAAACTAATACCTCTTGAATTACAACACTCATGCACATCTCCCTTACCCTTATATAGTGGTACAATACACGCACAAACCCAATCTACTGGTACCATTGGCAACACAAAACACATATTTAAGAATCTCACCAACCATTCAAGTACAGTCACACCCCCTTCCTTCAACATCTCAGCTTTCACACCATCCATACCAGACGCTTTTCCTACTCTCGTTTCATCTAGTGCTCTCCTCACTTCCTCTATTGTAATCTCTCTCTCATTCTCATCTCCCATCACTGGCACCTCAACACCTGGAACAGCAATTATATCTGCTTCCCTATTATCCTCAACATTCAGCAAACTTTCAAAATATTCCGCCCACCTTTTCCTTGCCTCCTCTCCTTTTAACAACCTTCCATTTCCATCTTTCACTGTCTCTTCAATTCTTGCGCCAGCCTTCCTTACTCTCTTCACTTCTTTCCAAAACTTCTTCTTATTCTCTTCATATGACTGACCCAGTCCCTGACCCCACCTCAGGTCAGCAGCCCTCTTTGCCTCACGTACCTTGCGCTTTACTTCCACCTTTTTCTCTCTATATTTTTCATACTTCTCTATACTATTACTCTGCAGCCATTCTTCAAAAGCCCTCTTTTTCTCTTTCACTTTTACCTTCACTCCTTCATTCCACCATTCACTGCCCTTCCTCATGCTGCCTCCATCAATCTTCTTGCCACATACATCACTTGCAATCCCAACAAAATTTTCTTTTGCTAACTTCCACTCCTCCTCTAAATTACCAGTTTCTCTTACTCTCAACTCGTCATATGCTATTTTCAACCTTTCCTGATATTTACTTTTTACCCCCGCTTTTATTAGCTCTTCAATCCTCACTACCTCCCTTTTACATCCACCTACTCTATTCCCCCACTCTTTTGCTACAACTAATTTTCCTTCCACCAAAAAATGATCAGACATACCGTTAGCCATACCCCTAAACACGTGCACGTCTTTCAATCTTCCAAACATTCTTTTAGTTATCAACACATAATCCATTAATGCCCTTTCTACCACTCTTCCATTTGCCACTCTTACCCATGTATACTTATTTTTATCTTTCTTTTTAAAAAAGCTGGCACTTATTACCATCTCTTGTTCAACACACATATCTACCAGTCTCTCACCACTCTCATTTTCACCTGGTACGCCATACTTCCCAATGACACCTTCTACCTCTCCAGCGCCCACTCTAGCATTTAAGTCACCCATGACAACTACATAATTCCTTCTACCCAGTCCTTCTACACACCTAGTTAATTCATTCCAGAACTCATTCCGCTCTTCTTCACTTTTCTCACTACCTGGCCCATACGCACTGACAAACGCCCAACATTCCCTACCCAACCTAACCCTTACCCACATTAACCTAGATGATATCTCCTTCCATTCCACTACTTTACCTGTCATCCATTCACTCAGCAATAAAGCCACACCCTCTCTCGCTCTTCCCCTTTCAATCCCAGACACTCTACCAGACATTTCACCAAACATCACTTCACCCTTTCCTTTAATCTTTGTCTCACACAAGGCCAATACATCCATCCTTCTACTTCTAAACATACTTCCAATCTCACATCTTTTACTCTCTGTCGTACTACATCCACGCACATTCAAACACCCCAAAATTAGAGTGCGGGGAGCAGTCACTCTCCCCCCAGCTCCATCTCTTTGATAACGTCTCACAGGATTTTTTATACAGGAGAGGGGGTTCCCAGCCCCCTCGTCCCGTCCCTTTTAGTCGCCTCTTACGACACGCAGGGATAACGTTGGCGCTATTCTAATTGTTTATATATATATATATATATATATATACATACAGTATATATACACACGCTGTAAATACTGTATATGTTTTTTAGCTTCTTTCTTGTTGAAGTTTGTCTCCTGAAAACATGAAAGACATTGATCACTGTTACATTCCAATCCAAACTGTTCAATTATGGATTGTAGAAAAATAACACAAAGCCAGATGCTTCACTCACCCGTAAAAAAGTGTTCACCAACAGCATGTCGAATTATCTTAGATCGTGAATGAACTCTTGTGTGAAAACCTTCCACAGATTAACCGCTTCATTCACCTAAACAAAAGGCCTGTCAATAGTGTTTTGAACTTCACACACTTATGCTCCCTAGATATAGAGAAAGTTTTTCTTTTTGAATTTATCTTCGTCTGTTCGTCGCTCTCCAGGTCTTCCTCTCTTAACTCCAAACTTTTAATGATATACGTTTTTTCCACCGACCGATATCCTTGTTTTTCCCCCATAAGCAAACCGTTTCAAAACATACATCCATCATTTTACGCAAACCGTTTCAAAACATACATCCATCATTTTACATGTGTTTTCAACTCTCTCTCTCTCTCTCTCTCTCTCTCTCTCTCTCTCTCTCTCTCTCTCTCTCTCTCTCTCTCTCTCTCTCTCTCTCTCTCTCTATATATATATCCATATATATATAAATTTATATTATATATATATATATATATACACATATATATATATATATATAAATTATATATATATCCATATATGTATAATATATATATATATATATATATATATATATATATATATATAAATATATATATATATATATATATATATATATATATATATATATATATAATATATATATATATATATATATATATATATATATATATATATATATATATATATATATATGGAGTACCTCTATGATAAGAGTTAAAACGTTTCATAGAATACAAACTTGAGTGAAACATTAAGTACAAGATATTTTGCCTATACTGTTTAATATTTTTAAGAAAACCACATGAACCCCATTAAATTAGTTATAAAGAATATCCTATTCTACTGAAAGTAACGGAGATTAAAGAGAGGATTAACCATTTTTATGCTTATAAAGGTCATTACATTTGAGGGTATCGTTCAGGGAAGAGGCCGCTGTTCTGTATTATCATAAGTCTCCTCCAGTCTTGTGGAGATATGATTTAATATTTCTTATTTTGTTAACTGTATTAATATAGGGGCTAAATCTTTTTGTTTATGAATGAATTTTTATATATTGCTACTATGAGACTAGTCAGATATAAGTTTTAATGTTGGTTTATTCATAAATTTAATAATTCATTACTTTTCTGACTGAATATAAATAACGATCATGCATCTCTACATGGAATTTTAGAAAAATTTGTACAACTCTTTTGAGAACGGTTTCTAATGAACGTGTTTTATAGTGTTGTAGTTTGAAAGTCTTTTTAAAAACACGCTCATTAGAATCTGTCCTCAATCGAGTAGTAACACAAAGTATTACATAAAGATTGTTTTAATTTGATTTAGTCTACACTATTAAGGAATTAATTGTCAAAATTAAATAACACGAATATTCAAAGCTTGAGAGAAGAGAGATGAGAATGCTTGGAATGTCACTGCTTGAAAAATTCGAAAAGGATGAAATAAGAATAATGGCAGATGTAAAGTTTACAGAGATGATTAAGAGTGTCATGACTGAAATGGTGTGGGCACATTTTCAGGATGGATGGTGGGGAGGGAGTGAGCAGGTGTCGGGAGGAATGTGTTACGGGGAGGTCGAGTAGGAGGTAGAGAATTAGATGGCGAGACAAGGTGAGGGATGATATGGAGAGAAGAGGTTTGGTGGAAGGGGATAGTTTTGATAGAAGGGATTGGAGAGGGCGCATCAGGCAACCGACCCCTTAATGTAGGGATAACGGTGGGAAAGATTTACACAGAACGGGTCAAAAGAATGATTCTTTTCGTCACACCCAAGCAAAATAAATCCTTATAGGTATAATATGTCACATAGTAATATAATGCAACTAGATGTAATAACATTTTATCTAGAAGCATTGTAGAATCTGTGTTAATGGGAGGTAACCATTGAAAGTCTTATTATACCTCCATCCAGTTATGAAAATATTTTTCAAGGAATTTAAACAGATGTAAGGATCATCAATGTTACTGGTTTGTCTGTATAGATTGCCTTACCTTGTGTAAGACCCGGGCTCTTATTTACTGGTTGTTGTTCGTGTCTCTAATACCTGGCTTAATAAAAGGCATATGCCTCTTTCCTGGAGATCACCCTCAAACTAATTCAAGGGACACACACATACACACACACACACACACACACACACACATATATATATATATAAATAAATAAATAAATAAATATATATATATATATATATATATATATATATATATATATATATATATATATATAGTCTTTTCTATAAAACTGCTTTTTTGTAATCTTTTTTGCCTTTTGATTCGTACTAGTTCGAAAAGGCCTTAAAATAAAAGGCGAAAGATCTGGGACTGACGTCTCACTTTTCACGTAGTCATTTTATGAATAAATACGAATGTTGATAAGTATTATTTTACCTAATGTTGCATTCATTATTTGTTTTGCTTACGCCGGGATTGAACGGAATTGTCGAATATTTTTGCGTGTACAATTTGTGGCAGTTATTGGTTATTCAAGTGATAATGTTAATACAAACAAAATTGATTTCAAAATAATAAACGTGCATTATGATGTGAAATGAAATACTTGAGATTGAACGTAATTCAGTTTGGCTATTTGTAAACTCCTGGAATAGTGTACACATTTTTGCCTAGTAACATCCTAAAATTTTTGAATGATGCCGTGTTTGAATCCGTATAATTAAAAGTAATGAATCATCCGTTCTTAGAAATGCATGTATTACAATTTATTTTAACAATATTTATTTTATTGGAAATATATTCGATGGTATCTTTGCTACAAGGAAAACATGAGAAATATGTAAACTTTATTGAAAAGTATGCCTATATCTGGAAGTCTAGTTCAACAGGAAGACTGGTCATTCCAGTGTTTGGGTTTATGCATGTAACGTTATGTGGCAATGTTTATTAGAAACCACGAGAACTACTGGTGCTCACTGTGAACGTTCGTGATGGAGGACATGAAGTCAATGTAATGCAGTTTAAAATTGTATATTTATACATACTCAAAATGAATTAAAATGTTGCTCCTGATTTGTAGAGATGAAACCATTGTTGGAAATTACTTACAAATACCTTCAAGTAAGCAATAGTGTAGTATGACTGTAAGGGTCATGTTATTAATGGCCTTTTGGGTTGGCAACTTTCAGCTTCATTATGTGTATTATCTTTCAAACATTGTCATCTGTATTGTTCAGAAGCAGACGTTTAAAATTTACATTCTTCATTGTTGACATCTATCATAACTTGCTACATAAAGGGAAAATCTGCATAGATATGACTTTCTCTCACTCTCGATTCACTGCAAATGATGAAATAGAATTCAATAAGTTAGTCAGAGCTTAAAATACGATTAATTCAGCCAACTAATTAGAGCTTGAAATACAATCAGTCTTTATCAAAGTTTAAGCAAAGGAATTGATCTGAGTTTAAAATGAAATTATTCTATTTCAGTTGATGTATGAGATTAATATGGCCAATTTGCATTTGGCTGGCGTTTAATAACAAAAAGTGAGGAAGAAATTACTCTGAATTTCCTTAAAAGCACAAGTCTTCGTGGATGGCAAACCATTTAGTTGTTTACGTGTAAGGCAAATGAAAGAAAAAATTGTCTTAGTTGAGATGTCTCTTGAGTCTAGACTAAGAAACTCTTACTCTCTCTCTCTCTCTCTCTCTCTCTCTCTCTCTCTCTCTCTCTCTCTCTCTCTCTCTCTCTCTCTCTCTCTAAAAGGAAAGGAAGTTGTTTAAAGAAAGCCGAATAATCTTTTCTTTTATCTCTACAGACAATGATGTTTCGAGATAAACTTAATAGGTAAAAATTATCTAATTTTTACATCTCTTACTACATTTTATAGCGGTCTAGAAGAAGGAAGATGTTGGCTAATCTTTGAAAAAAAAATGGTTATATATATATATATATATGTATATATATATATATATATATATATATTGTATATATATGTATTGCATATATTTACGCATACGTATTTATTGTATATATATTTACGCATATGTATTTATTGTATATATACTGTACATACGTATAAATTTATTTATGTATAGTTTATTTATACCCCTCTTCACCGAGTGATATTCCCTGTTGAAGCCCTAGGGTTTGCAACATCCTGCTTTTTCAACTAGAGTTGTAACCTAGCTAGTAATGATAATAACAATAATATGCATTGATATATAGCCATGCTTATATATGCTATCTATATATGTTTAATATATATTTATGTGTATGTGTGGATATATATATATATATATATATATATATTATATATATATATATATATTATATATATATATATATAGATATATATAGATATATATATATATATATATATATATACATAGGCTAAATAAATATATCGGCATCATCATCTCCTCCTACGCTTATTGACGCAAAGGGTCTCTGTTGGAATTTCGCCAATCGGCTCTATCTTGAGCTTTTAGTTCAATATTTCTCCATTCATCATCTTTTCCGCGCTTTATAGTCCTTATCCTTGTAGGCCTGTGTCTTCCAACCGTTCTAGTGCCCTGTGGAGCCCAGCTGAACGTTTGGTGTACTAATCTTTCTTGGGGAGTGCGAAGAGCCTGCCCAAACCATCTCCATCTACCACTCATCCACATATGGCACTCGAGTAATCTCTCTTATAGTTTCCTTTCTAATCCTGCCCTGCCATTTAACTCTCAATATCCTTCTGAAGGCTTTGTTCTCAAATCTATTAAATCTATTGGGATTGTTTCATTGTCATACCACGACTCATGTCCATTCAGTAACACTAATCTCACTAAACTGATATATAGTCTGATTTTTATATGTAATTTCAGGCGATTTGATTTCCAAATTTTACTTTACTTAGTCATTGTCTGATTTGCTTTTTTTCAATCTTCCACTAAACTCTAATTCTAAATACCCTGTATTAGGGATCATAGTTTTTAAATACTTAAATGATTCTACCTCATTAAACCTTTCTCCTTCCAATGAAATTTCATCTTCAATTGTTTACTCCGTTCTCATCTCTGCCTTTCTTCTATTTATCTTGAGCCCAACCTCGTATGCTATTCCATGCATTCTTGTAAGCAAGCATTGCAAATCATGTGGTGTTCTGCTAACAAGGACAGCATCATCAGCATATTCTAGGTCTGCTAAATTCCTATCACCAATAAAGTCCAATCATTCTTCACCGCATTACAAAATCCATGAGGAGGATACACAACATAGGCGACAACACATTCCCTTGGATTACTGCACTGTTCACTACAAATTCATGTGATAAGACTCCACTAACATTAACTTTGCACTTGCTATAGTTATGGGCAGACTTAATAAAATTCACTTATTGAAGAGGAGTTCCATAATAATGCAGAACTAACTCTCTCTCTCTCTCTCTCTCTCTCTCTCTCTCTCTCTCTCTCTCTCTCTCTCTCTCTCTCTCTATATATATATATATATATATATATATATATATATATATATAAATAAATATACACAAATGTCTTTTTATTTATATGTAAATATATATGTATATATATATATATATATATATATATATATATTATATATATATATATATATATATATATATATAATATTTATACATCCAGTATGTATTCAACGTTTATCAGTTTAGTATTGGAGCTTCTATTAGATTCCTCTCCTTGGAATTCGCACTCATGAAAATTTTCTTTTCTAATTAGTTAAATTGAAAATAAAATATTTGCTTTTATTTTATTATTATTGTTGTTGTTATTATTATCATTATTATTATTATTATTATTATTATTATTATTATTATTACTAACTAAGCTACAACCCTAATTGAAAAAGCAAGATGCTATAAGCTCAAGGGCTCCAGCAGGGAAAAATAGCTCAGTGAGGAAAGAAAATAAGGAAATAAGTAAACGATAGAAGAGATAATGAACAATGAAAATAAAATATTCAAAAACAGTAACAATATCTAAACAGATATTTCCTATATAAACTATAACAAGACTTATGTCAGCCTGTTCAACATAAAAATATTTGCTGCAAGTATGAACTTTTGAATTTCTACCGATTCAACTACCGGAATAGGAAGATCATTCTACATTGGTCACAGTTGGAATAAAACTTCTAGAATACTGTGTAGTATTGAGCCTCATGATGGAGAAGGCCTGACTATTAGAATTGACTGCATGTCTAGTGTTACGAACTGGAGGGAACTGTCCGGGTTTCAGTTCATCTTTGTAATATCTTGACGAGCAATTCTCTTTTCATTTAATTTTCTAAATTTAGAACTATCCACATCTTGGTTTTTTCATCCGTTGTTATTTTTCATTTGTTACTTCTAGTATTTGTATACCGTCGTAATCTCAACGTTGAGGATTGAAAATTTTATAGTTAACTGAAAGTTTAGACTATTTTAACAGAATCCTTTTTTTTTATGATATATCAGTAACATGTATGTGAAGAAAATGATAAACCCTTTTGGTCACCTATAGCTATTGTTTATTTTAGAAATTTTCCAGTCTTGTTAACTGAATAAAATTCCGTTAAATATTGTGATAAAATTAAACTCTTATCCTATAATGATAATGTATTATATATCAAGGAATATCCCACAGAGATAATATATCAGTGGTGACTATAAAAGAAACCCTTACTGTTATAATCCTAGGACATAAATAGTGCGTAAGGCTTAGGGGTGTTTTATTTTTTTTATTTTTTTTTTGTGTAAACTTCATAGTTCTTCCTTTGCTTAAAACTGATAACTTTATCACTCATTGTCCAAGCGAAAAGGTATATTTGACAGTAAGCTGTTATGAAAAACTTAATCTGCCTTTTTCATGTTTTCCTGAAACTAAACTGACGAGTTAAGCTTTCATGTCCTGTAAAATTAGGAATCTTTTTTATTTACCCTCATGCTTGTGCTTTAGGACAGCTGCTTTCCTAGCTCCTATGTTGTGCGTAAGATAGAAGTTCTTTTAACACTTGTTGGAAAATTTATAATGTTACTCCATTAATTAAATGTGACTGTTATAGCCGTAGCACAGCAGATTATCGTTAATGTTCCTATAATTCCGATATAATCTACATTGGGAATACATACATTCTTAAAAATATGTTTCACTCTACCCAATTTCGAAGAAAAAATTTGTCAATATGTCCCCTTGATATAGCAGGTCTAATGTAACCCACACATATCTCTCATTGAAATGCCTTCATTCTTGTACGATGGTGCTTTCAACAAAAGGATTGAGTCATAATATATAAAATTACCTCTCTCTCTCTCTCTCTCTCTCTCTCTCTCTCTCTCTCTCTCTCTCTCTCTCTCTCTCTCTCTCTCTCTCTCTCTTTTATTACAGTTGCCAAAAATTATGAAAGATCTACTATGTATGACTACACTTATAACTTATTTATTAGAAAATACGTTGGATAAGTGAACTTTTCTGACAAGATTTTTTTTTTTAAATAAGGTGCCTATTTCCACTAGTTACGCTTTGAGTAAATGTAGTGAAGCTTTTTATCTTTGAAGTATTTAAAGCCAAATTTGTGTAATTTGGAAGAAAAAAAAATCCTATACGAGATATGATTAAAAATGATAGGGGGTAAAACGAATCTTTAACCATTGGCTCAAACTAGTACCTATGTTTTAAAAGTAAACCTAATATGCATTTCATTAAGTGTTTCATACGTAGTGGAGGTTACATTTCACATCGGTTACCATTTTTCGTAAGGATGAAACTGGTTTTTCAGCTCCCTTATTTCAATGCCACACTTACAGAACCGTAAGAAATAGATATCTGTTTGAGGTTCAAGATTCTTAGGCAGGATGTGTTGTAGCATACTCTGCTAGCTTATTTCAGAAGCAGGTCTTCTGAAAGCTATTTACATTTTATTAGGACATATTTGGTTTTACAGTTTTAAATTAAATATTTTTTTCTTATAACAAACGATATCGGCTTCAATGAACTTCGATGTCAGGATGCCAGAGAACTCTAAATCAATCAATCAATCTGTCCTCTTAAATGATATTTTGCTTCATTTTTCTTGGCTAGATATATTTTTTAAAGATCATCCCCATTGTTTCCTTGTTTATTTTGTCCTGAGAAACTGTTGGCTTAGTTAATTAAGGATTTGCTTTGTTAAGTATTGTTTTTCGTTATTTTGCAGTATGGCAATATAGAAGTAATGTATATATTGAATAATATTGTACTAGTAATTTGTAAAATTAATGGAATGTATTAATTATTTTCAACGTTTTCTTAAGTAAAGCAGTTAAAATACTTATTGATACAACAATAGTGTAATCTTAAAGCGGTTCGTATTTTGTATACGAGAATAAAAAATTGAGAGTGATTTGAGGAAGAATAAGGTCGTGAAGGAAAATGGAAACCATGAATATGGAGCAATGAATGTTGTTATGGCTGATGGAAGGATGGAAGTTGTTTATTTATATAGGTAGTTGGAAGGAAAGATAGCTGATGGCAGGATGAGAGAAGTGAAAGAAGAAATGTAGCAGGATATGTGCAAAAGATTGGTAATATCATTGAATTGTCTGTAGAAGTAGAGGTGGAAATGTTGAGACAACACAAGAATTGAAGCGTGGATGTTGAATGCCAATTGGAGCAAAAAGGTTGAAGCTGTTGAGATGAACTGTTTATGTAGTATGTGGTTAGACAAGGAGACTTGAAAGAGTTAGGAATCTGAATTTATGTAGTTAGAAAAAATAGTTGGGTACTTGAGAGGATGGATAAGAGTTTTGATATGATTTGTTCGTATGAAGAGCAAAGTTAAATGTTTTAGTGTATATATATATATATATATATATATATATATATATATATATATATATATATATATATATATATATATAATGTCTGTGTATGTGTGTATATGTATAGACAGTATATATGTATATATATGTATATGTATATATATATATACAGTATATATATATATATACAGTATATATATATATATATATATATATATATATATATATATATATATATATATATATATATATATATATATACATACACACATATATATACTGTATATACATATACACACATCATCTTTGACTAAAGCTTTTCCCGCTATGCAGGGTCGCTATTTCTAGAGAGCCGTTTCCAAGTTCTTCTATCTCCGATGTCCTCCACTGTGAGATCTTTCTCCTCCATATCTGCTGTTACACACTCCATCCACCTTCTCTTTGGTCTCCCCCTCCTCCTCCTACCTGGAACATCCATATCCAGCATTCTCCTCCCAACATACTCCTGGTCTCTCCTCATTACGTGCCCAAACCAGTGTAGTCTCTTTTCTTGGATTTTCTTTGACACCTCTGTGTAACCTTTGTTGTTCCCCTTACCAAGTCATTCCTAACCTTATCCAGTCTCGTGATCCCAGCCATCCATCTTAGCATTCTCATCTCTGCAACATTAATTTTCTTCTCAAAGATCTTTCTCATGGGCCAGGTCTCTGCACCATATGTCATGGCAGGTCTCACTACAGTTTTATGTACCTTTCCATTTAACTTTAAGTTTATCCTTCGATCACACAACACTCCCGACACTCTCCAATTCCATCCAGCTTGAATTCTACTGTTCACTTCCAGTTGGAGTTGTGCTGTTTCCTCCACATATGACCCTAGGTACTTGAATTTTTCTGTCCTTTTTACTATTTCACCCAGCAAATGTATATTATTTAATTGGTTCTGCGGGTTGCAACACATATACTGTTTTTGTTCTACTGATCTTTAGTCCTCTTTCCATCACTCCAGTTTCCCCTCCAATCCTTCTCTGGTTTCATCACACCGGACTATATCATCTGCAAACAGCATGGTCCATGGTGACTGTTCCCTCACTCTTTCAGTAATTACATCCATTACTATATTAAACAAATAGGGGCTTAATGACGACCCCTGGTGTAACCCAACTCCCACTTCAAACATCTCGGTAAAACCAACACTCGTTCTTATTTGTGTGCTGCTTCTTCATACATAACTTTAATCAGTCTAACATATTTCTCTGGTGTACCCCTCTCTCTCAAACATCTCTATATCTCTTGCCGTGGAACTCTATCATAAACCTTCTCTAAGTCAATAAATACTATATGTAATTCCTTTTGGCCTTCTCTATATTTTTCCATCAACTGCCTTAGTGCAAACATTGCATCCGTCGTGCTTCTGCCTGGCATTGGTCTCTTCCCTGTTCCTACGCTCTATAATCCTTTCCCAAAGCTTCATTGTATGTGGGCGGAGTTTGATTGCTCTATAGTTATTGCAATTTTGTACATCCCCCTTTTCTTTGAATATGGGTATTAAAAAGTTATTCCTCCACATTTTGGGCATCTTTTCTTTCCGGTGTATCTTTTTCATCAGATCCTACAGCATATCCACTCCAAATTCTCCCAAGCATTTCCAAACTTCCACTGGGACCTCATCAGGTCCTGTAGCTTTCCCATTTTTTATTTTACTGAGGGCAACCTTAATTTATTCTCCATCTATATCTCTTACCATTGCTAAATTTGGATTTCCATCTGCAATTATAGATCTCGGATTTTCTTCATGTAGCAATCTTTCAAAATATTGCTTCCACCCTCCTTTTATATCACTTGAAGTACACATTACCCTTCATCCTCATTCTTTATCTGCTTAATGTGGGTAATATCTTTGGTCGCTTTATTTCTTCCTTTAGCAATCTTGTAAATCTTCTTTGACCCTCCTTTGTGTCCAAATCTTCATTTACATTATCCAATGCTTGCTGTTTTGACTGTGCCACCGCCACTTTTGCTTCTTTCTTTGCTAATCTACTTCTCTCCTTATCTTCTTCAGTGCCTGTTTCATCATATCTTTTCTTTGCATTTCTCTTTATCTTGATTTTTTTATTGTACGTAATTACTCCACCACCAAGTTTCTTTGTCTCTCGGCCCTTTTCCTGTTGACATCCCTAAAACTTCTCTGCCAACTCTTTTCAGAATACTGCTGTTTCGTTCCCACCATTCATCCACATCTTCATAATCCCAGGTGCCAAGCTCGACTAAAATCCCATCTATGAATGTATCACTATATTCTGGTTCTTTCAGCTTCCACCATCTTTTCTTTGGAATCATCTTTTGCCTACCTCTTATTGTTCTCTTCCTATCCCAGTCTACTGTCATGAGTCTATGCTGGGGAGTTACAGCTTCTCCTGGGAATATTTTACAGTTTCTTATCTCTTTTAGATGTACCCTTCTCCCTAATACAAAATCAATTTGGGATATACACACTTACACACATTATATATATATATATATATATATATATATATGTATATATATATGTATATGTGTGTGTGTATATATATATATATATATATATATATATATATATATATATATATATACACACATGTACATAGACACAAAGTTATATATATATATATATATATATATATAGATATATAATATATATATATATATATTACATATATATTACATATATATGTATATATATATATATATATATATATATATATATATATATATATATGAGATGATGATTAGGGAAGTATTGAATTAAAAGCTCATGATAGAGATGACTGGCGAAATCTAACAGAGTCTCTCTGCTGCATCAATAGGTGTAGGAGGAGGTGATGGGTGATATATATATATATATATATATATATATATATATATATATATATATATATATATGTATATATATATGTATATATATGTGTGTGTGTGTATTGAAGGGAAAATGAAGGACTTAGTGAAATATCTGGATATTGTTTGCATGAAGAAATATTGAGAGTGCATGCGGTCAAGATATGGTTAAGGATAATTGATAACCGGTAATGTATCAAGAAATATGGGTGGAAGAAAAGCAAGTTTGTCAGCATACATGGTGGAATGTTTGCTGAAACTCGATCCGACTTGCGTTCCACAACCGCAAAAGATATTCCATTAGCTAATTCAGGGCATCCTGAAACACATAGTTATTTAAATGTTAGCTTAACTTGTTGTTATGCTGCTCAAATTATTATTATTATTATTATTACTATTATTATCATTATTATTATTATTATTAATATTATTATGGTTTTCATTATTATTATTATTATCATTATTATTATAATTATTATTATTGTTGTTATTATTACCAAGTTACAACTTTAGTTGGAAAAGCAAGGCTCCAAAAGGGAAAAATAGCCCAGTGAGGAAAGGATTTAAGGAAATAAATAAACCACAAGAGAAGTAATGAACAATTAAAATGAAATATTTCAAGAATAGTTATAACATTGAAATAGCTCTTTCATAAATGAAACTATAAAAAGACACTAATGGCATGGCAGCCTGTTCAACATAAAAGCATTCGCTGCAAGTTTGAACTTATGAAGTTACACCGATTCAACTAGTTGATCAGGAAGATTATTCCAGAAGTTGGTCATAGCTGGAATAAATATTATAGAATACTGTGTAGTATTGAACTTTATGATGGAGAAGGTATGACTGCCAGAATTAACTGCTCAATAATCATCTTTTGTTTGAATGACTGGAAA
>NC_090725.1:231301966-231306966 GCF_036898095.1 Palaemon carinicauda | reverse complement strand
TTCCGGTCTGTTTATACTACAGTCAGGCTTTAGTATTTCGTCTTAATGGATGTATAATCCCAGGTTCTACGCTTAGATCTCATGCGTTTATCATTTTGAACTAGAGGATCCAATATACATTCAAGTTGAGCACTTACGTTGAACACGGGATAATGTGTGTTAGCAGAAATTGATAACTATTGATAAATTGAGTCTTTAAGCAACTGCTCAAACATATTAATTAGTATACGCCCCGAGTGTGCCGTGTGGATCGCTAAAAAAGTTATTCCTCGGATCATCATCAAGTCTTTTAAGATGAGGTTATTAGCTAGCCTAGCTATCCTCTACCATAGTTAGGTAACTGTCAGGTACTTTGTTCACGGTCATGTAAGAAAAAGAAATGGACATGGGCAGGACATATAATGAGAATGACCGACAATAGATGAACACTAAGAATAAAAAAAAATTGCTCCCTAGAGATTGCAAAAGGACCAGGGGAAGTAAGAGAAAACGATGGATTGACGAACTATAAAAGTTTGGGGGTGTGGAATGGCATAAATACTGTAAACAGATGCAAGTGGAAGGACATGTCTGGGGTCTTTGTTCTGCAGTGGACTTGTAACGGCTGATGATGACGATGATGATGAACGTCAACAGAAACGTAATGGATATTTTGGGAAACAAGCCCAAGTCGTTTCTACTTCATCCTAGATCGATCTTATGAGGCAAGACACCACACAGGCCGAAGATTGTTATTATAGCTATCTTTATCATTAGAGATGTCTTAGATTTTTTTTTTTATCTCAGACTGATTTGTCTTCGTCTGGTCATCTTTTCTCTTTAATGGGTTAAACGTGTTTTTCGTCTCATTTAGTAATGTCAAAACTGTCAACTTTTGTACCATTTTCTTTTTCTTTTTCAGTCGCCATGATTATTGTTTTGCTTACGATGATTTTCAGTCTTCCTCTCCCCATTGCATTATTCCATATTTTGAACATTCTCCCAATCTCTTCCTTAGAATCTGCTATTAACACTAAATCATATGCTTAAACGGCTCCCAGGGAGCCAATTCTCCCGATTTCCATTGTAACTCCCGCTATTACTATGATAATCAGAAAAGAGCTCAGCGCCTTTCCTTGATGGATTCTAACACTTATGTCTAATTCCTTTCACTCAATCTAGTGTTATGGTTGTGATCCTACACTAATGTTAAATTCTTTTCACTCAAAATCTTGTGTTATGGCTGTGAAGTATCACTTACTTGCTTAGTCCCACTATCCCCGGCCTTCGTAATTCCTTTTTGAATTATTTTTCGGTATATTCTAAAGTTCTTTTTCAAGATGTACAAGATATGTGTTTTGTTCTCTTCCTTGTTTTAGTCATGGCATCTCGGCGTTTTTTTTTTTTTTTTTTTTTTTTTTTTTTTTTTTTTTTTTTTTTTTTTTTTTTTTTTAAGGATCTCTCATAGCAGCCTTGAGAAGTTTTATTCCTCTGTAGTGCTCTGTGTACCCTTCTCCAATCTAACGCCCTGACCATTATGTAAAAAGGAAATCTTAGTAACTCACTAAGTATGCCATTAGTATATCTTTACCCTTTTCAGGTATACTGATAAGTCACAAACCCCATAATCATGGATTTTTTCGGCCTGAATTTTATATAGTTAATGAATTATTTTATATTTTTTTGCAAAGTAGATATTAATTAACTGATATAACATTGATTTTCTCCATTTCTGCCTGTATGCTGAACATACAGAAGCCTATCAGTGTGGGAATGTAAACCATTCAACACAATTACATCCAACTGTAATAGAAATTTGTCATTGGTTCTTACTATAAAACTCTCTCTCTCTCTCTCTCTCTCTCTCTCTCTCTCTCTCTCTCTCTCTCTCTCTCTCTCTCTCTCTCTCTCATACTTCAGGCTTGTCCAAACACTGTCTACTTATCCATACTAATTGCAGCTAAAATCGTAAATGTGTTTTTTATAATCTGTCCGTGATACTGAAACCCTAAAATACTCTAAAGACCTGAACTCAACGCTTGTCGTTCCTTATTTATTTCTCATCCTCCATCTAACCTGAAGGACCAAGTCAGTGTATTTACCTTTAGCAGGTCTCAAATCTTGCCTGGTCATTACGTTATCACTTTCTAAGAATAAAACTCAACCCTCTCTCTCTCTCTCTCTCTCTCTCTCTCTCTCTCTCTCTCTCTCTCTCTCTCTCTCTCTCTCTCTCTCTCTCTCTCTCCGTAATTTTAATTCGACAAGATATTGCCTACTGACTCGTTCCTTCATATATTTTGTCACAGGTTGTGTTAAACAATACTCGCAAACAGACATAAACTATTCATCATTATCATCTCCTCCTATGCCTATTGACGCAAAGGGCCTCTATTAGATTTCGCCAGTCGTCTCTATCTTGAGTTTTAAATTTTTAATTTAATACTTCTCTATTCATCATCTCCTACTTCGCTCTTCATAGTCCTCAGCCATGTAAATCTGGGTCTTCCAACTCTTTTAGTGCCTTGTGGAGCCCAGCTGAACATTAGGTGAACTAATCTCTCTTGGGGAGTGCGAAGAGCATGCCCAAACTATCTCACCTACCCCTCATCATGATGTCAACCACATGGCACTCGAGTAATCTCTCTTATAGTTTGGTTTCTAATCCTGTCCTACCATTTAACTTACAATATCCTTCTGAGGGCTTTGTTCTCAAATCTATTGAATCTATTGAAGGTTGTTTCATTGTTATACCATGACTCATTTCCATATATTAACACTGATCTCACTAAACTGATGTATAGTTTGATTCTTATATGTAATTTCTGGCGATTTGATTTCCAAATGTTACTCAACCTACCCATTGTCTTATTTGCTTTTTGCAATGTTTCGCTAGACTCTTAATTTTAAAGACCCTGTTTTGGAAATCATAGTTCGTAAATACTTAAATGATTCTACCTCATTAATCCTTTCTCCTTCCTATGATATATCATTTTCCATTGCATACTCCATTCTCTTCATCTCCTTTTATTTATCTTCAGCCCAACCTCGTGTGATATTTCAAGTTGCTAAGTTTTTTCCAGTAGTAGGCCAGTCAATAGGGAGTTAAATAAGGAAAAAAATGTGAGAAAACTGCTATAGGCCTTATTGTTTTCATAATAGTGTACGTGATAACATAATAACTTTGCACTTTTCTACCTGCTTGGATCTGACCGCTATCTCGAAAAAAATGGCGGAAAAATTCACTTAGTTATTGCTCTATAAATTCTTGCTGCATAATTAGAAGTATTGGTTTCAATGTTAGTGTCAGTTTTCTCGGTGTGTATTTTATGTCAAGCTATTTAGTTCTTTATAGGAACAAGCTGTCTTTAGGAACATCTTGAAATGTAGTTGGGTTATTAGAATGATTCAAGGTACCAGCTAGGTAGCGAGTTGTTATTCTCGTCTATTCAGAGTTGTTACTTTCTCTGGTATTAGGGATTTTTCTAATGTGGCATCTATATGATCGCCAGAGTTATCTTTATCAATGGTGATGACATCATTGGAACACAAAAGCCCTCTGCAAGAAACAATTACCTCAGAACATTTTAATCGTACCTTTCTACAGCTGCTGGTGGTCGTCATGCAACCTTTGAGGTATTTGCGTGATACAATGTTTAAAGGTCAAGAGGAGCAGGGTCTTTATTTGCAGTGATTGGTATCAGTCCTTTTGTAGTCACACGCGAACCCCGTTATGTTGGTGGTAAATCACTTCCTTAGTAATGACTGAAATCGAACAGCTGCATCGGTTGGAGTAAAAAAAGCCAAAGGGATTGGGACTTTGTTCAGTGATTGGGTAAAGGGATTCACATTTATAAATTCCATATAACTGAACAAAGAAAGACATTCCTACTTCAGTAATATTTACAGTTTTAGAAGATGCTTCTTTAATTAAACATAGCAACAAGATCTTGTGGTTCTATATACTTTCCAACATGCTTATGAACTTGAGGTTTACTTGTCTGAAAAGGGCAGTAGTATCCTACCTACTAAATGCATGTTAGAAAAGAACGTTGTCCTTGATGACTGATCCAAATTTCATGGAGGATGACTTGTTCAGTTTGCTTTTTGTACTTCCTTTGCCTTGTTTTAAGATGTATATATTTGTCTTTGATCCACCCAAGGCTGTAATGACAATTAAGAGGTCTACATCTTCTACTATTGTTAGACTTCAATAACAATAACAACAATCAGTGTCACCATCTTCAGTTGCTTGTTTTAAAGGTTGTGGTGGGCTGTTAGTAGCGTCCTTGCCAGGTGATCGCCAGACTGGTGTTCTAGTCCCTCTCAAACTCATTAGTTCCTTTGGTCACTGTAACCCCACCTTCCTTGTGAACCAAGGAGGGGGGGGGGGGGTTAGGAGGAGCCTATGGGTCGATCTGCTGAGTCATCAAGAGCCATTCCCTGGCCCTCCTTGGTCCTAGCTAGGTTGGAGAGGGGCCTTGGTTGCTGATCATATGTAATATGTCTCCTGGGCATTGTCCTGCTTGATAGGCCAATGTCACTGTCCCTTGCCTCTGCCATTCATGAACGGCATTTAAACCTTTAAACCGTCAATGATCAATAAAGTGGTGAACATTGCTATAAGCCCGCGCGCCTATTTCTCTCATTTGAGAGATCTTTACTTTTACTTGTTGCGGGAATTGTTTCATCAAACATGATGTCTTCAGTAGAATTAATCATTCGACGAGCATGCTCAGCACATTTTGCACTCTCTTCTGGATATTCATAAAATACAGCGATGGAATTTCTTTTTTAGTGATTCTTTACATACTCAGTATGCGTGTTTAGAATTGCTGAGAATATCTCTATTTTGCCAAATAACTTGGTGAATAAAAAATTCTCCATCAATAATATGAATTGTTTCCAACAATTCCTGTGTCGCTAAGAGGTACAAATGCTTCATACATCGTGGTTTTTTTTTTTTTTTTTTTTGTTCACATAAACAACAAAGTCTTGTCCATATCTTTCTGAAAGTTCAGATT
>NC_090725.1:231279466-231296966 GCF_036898095.1 Palaemon carinicauda | reverse complement strand
TTTTTATGATGGAAGATAGGACAGAGATGAATGCTTGTGAAGTGGCTGTGCTATGCGGTTAACCAGGATATGATTGCTTTGGCCCAAGAGGGATTGCGTAGGATGGTGAATGCACGGAAAGAAGGACGAGAATGTGATTTGGAAATAAATTTGGGGAAGGGGAATTCCGACAAATGGGGAAAAATTACTGAATATGTTCATGCTAAAGGAGAAACTAATACGATTTTTTTTTTATAAGGAATTGTAATGGTTTCTATTGCAAAAAACAACCACAACGTTTAAAGAAAATCTTTTGATTTTAGTAAGATATATGTGTTTTATATAACATTTAGTTTTAAGTGTATCAGTTGGATAGTAGATGAATTTATAGTCGTTTTAAATCATATGATAGTTTAACTGTACCGGTTTTTGGCTGCATGGTAAATTAAGTTTGTGTTTTCACTTGTCAGTGACATGAGGTTATGATTCAAGAAGCTCAATAATTGAATGATTATCAGTATTGGTAGACTTGCCGATTTAATTTATACGCACACTATTTCCACGACCCGTCCCCGGAGATTGTTTTAATCGTTACCGTAATTTCCACTGCCAACTGTATCAATAGACCGACTGACCAACCACTGTCTACGTATCCTCTCTTTCCGGTCCTTGTTAAAATTTGGATCAAAGTAATAAAACATAAGAGTATCAGGTATATTTTCAGTAATTCTCTATCCTGGCAAAGAGGAGGATCTGCCCCCATAAGTTAGGGTGTGATTTGATTAGGACCTATCCCCCTGTTTGCCATGAAACACAGAGTCATGTCCATAGCTTCTTTTTCGTAGAGCAGACTATTTACAGCCGGTCGTATCAATAGCCTTTGTCTTAATATCCTTTTATTCATGAATATTTTCTTTGATTAAACTGTCGGAGATAAATTAGGTAGCAGAAAGTGTTTATTGTTTTATTCTGAACCAATTTTTGGAAGTAATACATTTATAAATAATGAAGAATTTTAGATTAGATTCGACGTCTCTATTGTTATACCCTGAACCTGAAAAGAAATATACAGAGTATTGGTTTATATCACGAGCTTTAATCAATTTTATTAATGATTTTTTTAATCCATTTAATCCCTTCTTATTTCGCATTTAGATGTTGTTGTATGAAAGTTACGTGATTAGTTTTATAGCTTAAAATGATAACCAAATGTGAGAGTACGGGTATGATTTATTCATTTGCATTATATAGCGCTGAATGGCCTTTGATGCCCCAGTGTTTGGCTTTAGACCTGAATTTTATATTCAATTCAACTCTATAACCCCAGTTTCACTTTGCCACTGACAGTGTCGAGTAACGTTTATTACTGTGAAAGTTGTCTGTGTTTCGATTGAGGAATATCCAAAACCATTTATGACAAAATTTAATTTCCGGTTTTTAATCAATATGGAAATGATAAGTCAAAGTTGTATTATGAAAAGGTAAGCTCCTAATTACTAAGTTCAGATATATTCAGAATCTTTTATAATTGTACCAATTGTGTTCTTTTTCTCTCACGAGTTGTCTAGCTTTAGTGTACAGGTATTACTCCGTATTAATAACAAATTAAAGAATGGCTTTGCCATATAAATACTAAACAGGTATGTAAATGAATGGGACGTATTTTTTCCCAGATATTCTTGGAAATTCTAAGCCAAATAGTCCATAATTTTACATTTTCTCTTTTTGGTCCTTCCCAACTGTCTGCGTTCATGTCTTTAGAATGCCCTTTAATCACTTGAACCATATAATTTTCAGTTGCGTTAATGACCGTGGGTCTGGAATTTTCATTTCCTACAGGCTGTAAATTAATGAAAAAGTTTTATTTCAACAAGACTGAAAAAAATACCGCAAAATGAATTAGGATTGGTGTGACGGGAGGTGATTTAATCTAATTAAGTTTACTTACTCGTGTTCGTTTGTACTATTTTCTTTGGGAGCTATGTGGGAAAAGAAGAAAACGGGAAATTTCATGGGTGACAAATATTTCCATGGGTAAGAAATGTTCGTCGGCCTTCTGTGGTTTAACATATTCTAAATTGTTACTTGACTACTTAAAATAGTATGTTTTCCTCAACGCTGACCAAAATTATGAGATATAATAGAAACCCAAACGTGGTGCTAAAATCACAATTTTTTTTCTTTAAGAAATAGTCTTTGCTCAAGGGGTTAGCTACTGTAATGTAATTGTTCAGTGTAATAATAATAGTGATAATAATATTAGTTATCCTTTTATATGTTTTTTCTAATTAAATTTATAAAAGATTTTGTTGCCATATTTTCCCGAACGATTGGAAACCAACTCATGCTATGAAAATTGGAAACACTGCCTTACTTTTACATCAATTACCCAACAGTTTGCGAATGTGAAAGGAGAGTAAAGAAGATTGAATGTATTCTTTCCTTTGCACATACAGTACATGCATACACACACACACACACACACACACACACACACACACACACACATATATATATATATATATATATATATATATATATATATATACACTGTATATACTGTATTGTATCATCTTTTCCTACGCCTGTTGACGCATACATACACGCACACACGTACTCACATGCACACAGATATCTATCTATCTATCTATCTATATATCTATCTATATATATATATATATATATATATATATATATATATATATATATATATATATATATACACTGTATATACTGTATTATATCATCTTTTCCTACGCCTGTTGACGCATACATACACGCACACACGTACTCACATGCACACAGATATCTATCTATCTATCTATCTATATATATATATATATATATATATATATATATATATATATATATATATATATATATATATATATATATTTTTATAGAAAACTTCTATTCACAGTTAGAGGAGGAAATAGAGACAACAAAGACAGGCGATATAGTCATGGTGATGGGCGATTTCAATAGTAAAATCGGAAATGACAGGAGAGGCTACGAGGATGTGATGGGAGAGCTCGGTTTAGGTGAAAGGAATGAAAGAGGACAGAGGATGTTGGAATTTTGCCAGGGTAAACAACTGTGTATAACAAATACTTACTTTTATCATAGCGAACAGCACAGATACACATGGACACACCATAGAGAACAGCACAGATACACATGGACACAGCCAGATGGAATTCATAAGAACTGCATTGATTATATCCTTATAAATAAGAGATGGAAAACATCAGTGATGGGAACAAAAGTGATGGGAGCAGACTTTGGAACATCACATGAACTACTACTTTCAAACATCCGTATTAAATTTCGGACAGACAGAGGAAGAAATCAAGAACTAGTCAGATATAATCTGGATAATTTGAGGAACAAGGAAGTAAAAACTGCCTTTAAAGTAAGAGTAGGAGGACGTTTTGAACCACTAATAGGACTCGAAACAACAGAGGAAAAGTGGTGTCGGGGACGAGACATAATTAAAGAGGAAGCCGACAGTATTTTGGGAAGGAGAAGGAGAGCAAAGCAACAGTGGGTCACAGAGGAAGTTTTGGATGCATGCCAAGAGAGGAGAGAAGCAAAAAAGACAAGAATGAAAACCCATCCCAAGAAAACAAAGCAAGTTATAGACAAAAGTGCAGAGCAGTGGACAATAAATGCAAAGGAGCAAAAATAAAATGGATAGAAGACCTGTGTAAAACATGTGAGGAATGTTTCAGAAACGGCCATTCAAGAGAGCTATTCACTGCTGTAGACAGATTGACAAGGGGTTGGAAAAACAATGGAATTGCTCTAAGAGATGCAGATGGTAACAAGGTATCAGCAACGACCGATGTTGAGAAGATCTGGAAAACGCACTACGAGGAACAATTAAAAGGAAGTGGGAGACGGGTAACTAGAGAAGATTACCCAGAACTAAGAGGAGAGGTATGGAACATACAGGAAACGCCAGATCTCCTGATAGAAGAAGTGGAAAAAGCTCTAAGAGCTATGTCAAGTGGGAAAGCACCAGGAATAGATGGAGTACCAAAGGAATTGCTTGAGGCCGGCGGTGAAATGGTAGAAAGATGGTTGTGTGATTTATGCAGGGATATAGTAGATGGACAAGCAGCTCCAAATGATTGGATTGAAAACATTATAATTCCAACACACAAGAAAGGGGACACCACCTTATGCAAAAATTATAGGCCTATCAGTCTATTACCACATGCTTATAAAGTTTTAGCAAAAATCATACAAAGTAGAATAGCAAGGCAAGAAGAGGAAATAATTGATGAAGGTCAAGCAGGATTTAGGGTGGGTAGAGGAACAATCGATCATGTATTCACCTTCTCACAAATCATTGAAAAATTCTGGGAGAAGGAAAAAGATCTGTATTGTGTATTTATTGACTTCAGGCAAGCGTTTGATTCCATATGGAGGGAAGGAATGATTAGGATTTTGAAGGAATGGGGATTAGAACCAAAAATACTGGAAACCATCAGGAGATTGTATGAAAGGACATCGGCTAGAGTAAGAAAAGGAAAGTGTTTGACAGAAGAGTTCATAACCACTGGTGGGGTTATAGAGGGTTGCCCACTATCACCACATCTCTTCAACCTATACTTGGAATGGGTAATGAGAATGGCACTTGGAGATTATGAGGGTGGCATAGATATAGGAGGGACAAAAATATCTAACATGAGATATGCAGATGACATAGTGCTTTTAGCAGAAACTAAGGAGGAACTTCAGAGAGTGTTGAGAATGGTGGAGGAGCAGTGCAGTAGGTATGAATTAGTGATAAATAGAGAGAAAACCAAAAGTATGAAAATTGGACGCCAGAGAGAGGCCTTAGAAATACAGCTATCAGAAGGAGAAGTGGAACAAGTCAATGAGTTTAAATATTTGGGAGTGTTTTTCACAGCAGACGGAAAGATGGAAAGAGCAATTCAAGACCGAATCTCAAGTGGCCAGAAAGCATTTGGAAGGCTAAAAAGAATCTGGAAAGATAGAAATATATCCATTATGTTGAAAATTAGACTATTAAGAGCAATAGTAATCCCCACTGTGATATACAGTGCTGAATGCTGGATACTGAAGAAGAGAGAAGAGAAAAAGTTATTAGCCTTTGAAATGAAATGTCTGAGAAGAATCTGTGGTGTAAGATGGGAGGACAGAATTACGAACGAGAGAAGAGAGAGAAATGGCTGGTGTTGAGGACACAATTCTGATTAGAGTGGAAGGTATTCAGAGGAAATGGTTTGGGCATGTACAAAGGATGGAACAGGACAGATGGCCAAAGATAGTGCTTCATGGTCGAGTGGCCGGAAATAGACCGAGAGGACGACCAAGAAATTCATGGGTGAAAACCTTCAAGAAAGCAAATAGAGGCGAGACATTTCAGCAGCTAACACAGATGGCATTGGATACGAGTCTCTGGAGAGAATGGCGATATCATATGCAGGACCCAACCCGGAGAATTCCAGACGGGATCTAGTGAGTGAGTGAGAGTGATATATATATATATATATATATATATATATATATATATATATATATATATACAATATATATATATATATATATATATATATATATATATATATATATATATATATATATATATATATATATATATATATATATCTTACAACTCTTCTAGTACCTTGTGGATCCCAGCTGAACGTTTGGTGAACTAATCTCTCTTGGGGAGTGCGAAGAGCATTCCCGAACCATCTCCATCTACCCCTCATCATGATCTCATCCGCATATGGCACTCAAGTATTGTTTCATGTGTAATCCTGTCCTGCCATTTACCTCCCAATATCCTTCTGAGGGCTTTGTTTTCAAATCCACTAAATCTATTGGTGATTTTTTTTCACTGTTATACCATGACTCACGTCCATAGAGTAACGGCGATCTCACTAAACTGATATATAGTCTGATTTTTATATGTAAATTCAGGTGATTTTATTTCCAAATTCTACTCAACCTAGCCATTGTCTGATTTGCTCCTTTCAATCTTTCACCAAATTCCAATTCTAAAGACCCTGTATTGGAGATCATAGTTCCTAAATACTTAAATGATTCCACCACATTAATCCTTTCTCCCACCAATGATACTCCTTCCTTCACAGCACACTCCGTTCTCATCATCTTCGTCCATCTCCTATCGATCTTGAGCCCAACCTCCTGTGATATTTCATGCATGCTGGTGAGCAAGTATTGCCAATCCTGTGGTGTTCTGCTAACAAGGACAGCATCATCAGCATACTCTAGGTCTGCTAAATTCCTATCACCAATCCAGTCCAATCCTTCTCCACCATCTCCGACTGTTCGACTCATTATAAAATCCAGGAGGAGGATAGACAACAGACCTACTTGGCTGAGAACTATGAAGCGTGATGAATGGAGAAGTATTGAATTAAAAGCACAAGATAGAGACGACTGGCAAAATCTAAAAGAGGCCCCTTGCATAAATAGGCGTAGGATGAGATGAGATATATATATATATATATATATATATATATATATATATATATATATATATATATATATATATATATATGTAAACGAGTAAACAAAGACCTCAGACATGTCCTTCCATTCCCCTCTGTTCATAGCCTTTCTATGCCAGTTTATACACTCAGATTTTCTTAGCCCATCAATCCATCGTCGTCTCTCCCTTCCTCTGCTTCATTTGCAATCTCTAAGGACCTGTTCTAATATTCTTTTTGTCCATCTCCTATTTGTCTTTCTCATTATATGTCATGCCCACGTACATTTCTTTTTCTTGTTTTTTCTTTAGAATGCTCAAGAAATTAGCCTTGGGAAGAGTGAGTGAAGTATCATTATCAAATATTATGTCAGGTGAAATTTGTTCCGTTAGTCATTGTTGCCGCAAGATGCTTTTTGCACTTATTTCATTTGTGGAGTAGCTATCAAAGGTAACCCGCAGAACCAATTGAATGATAAACGTATGCTGGGTGAAATAGTAAAAAGGACAGAAAACTTCAAGTACCTAGGGTCATATGTGAAGGAAACAACAGAGCTCCAAATAGAAGTGAATGGTAGATTTCAAGCTGGATGGAATAATTGGAAAAGATTGTCGGGAGTGTTGTGTGATCAACCGATAAACTTAAAGTTAAAGGGAAAAGCCCATAGAACTGTAGTGAGACCTGTCATGACATATAGTGCAGAGACCTGGCCCATGAAAAAGATCTTTGAGAAGAAAATGGATGTTACAGAGATGAGAATGCTAAGATGGATGGCTGGGATCACGAGACTGGATAAGATTAGGAATGCCTTGGTAAAGGGAACAACAAAGAAACCCCACTAGTTTGGACTTGTAATGAGGAGAGACCAGGAGTATCTTGGGAGGAGGTTGTTGGAAATGGATTTTCCTGTTAGGAGGAGGAGGGGGAGACCAAAGAGAGGGTGGATGAAGTGTGTAACAGCAGATATGGAGGAGAAAGATCTCACAGTGGAGGACATCGGAGACAAAAGAAATTGGAAACGGCTTTCAAGAAATAGCGATCCTGCATAGCGGGAAAAGCTTTAGTTGAAGAAGAAGAAGTAGCCATCAAAGGTAACTGTGAATTCTTTACCGTAGTGCCTCTGAATGCAGATAATTTATATGGCACCAACATCTGCAAAGGACCCTTACTTTGGCCAAACAACACGTTGAATCAAGTGACCATCATCTATGACTTATGTTCCCGAATCAATAATGCTTCTTTCTTTGAACATTTTATATAAAGCAGATTTTTTCGCATTTCTCATTTATCGGCCTCGTTATATATTGACAATGGGACAGTGGCTAACTCGTAAATGAATCAGTTATCCATTTCTTGCTATACCTTTACTGTGCAGCGTGTTCTCTGAAAGAACTGAGTGAAATCATCTTGAATGCTGTCATCTTGGACTTTAATGCTAGTAATAGTGGAAGACATCTGTTTCACTCTCTTGTTGCATTGTACGTTTAATTCACCAAATGTTTCCCTGTTTTTCAGGTATTCTTCCATTATCTTTTTGCCAATCTCTTTAGCTTTGTTTAGCAGTTTTGGTGCTACCCTACCAGTTGATATTGAAACAAGGCCTTCTGTTTCAGTAAATGGGGAGTGGTAATGAAGCTATTTAACAAATGTTTGAACATTTTCCTCATCCTTTCCAATCCTTGACTCTATTAATTCACCATGTTGATAGCTATTATAGATCCAATTACTATTAAATTCCTCAGCAGTTATACAAAGATGATGAGTTACATGTAAACCGAAGACCCGTTTTTCGAAATACTGTCATTGAGTCATTGAAGCTTCTTCCATGAATAGTACCTCCAATGCTCTTCCTATTTTTCATCAGTGTCTATTTTATTGTCCTGTCTGACTATACACCACACCAGTACTTTTTTGAACGTTAAATGGTAAAGTAGCCATCAACTGTAAATTTCTGATACTCGTTTTGTAGCTTGTTGAGAGGAAGAGAATCCCCATCTTGAAGAAAGAGCTGGCAAGATTTGGCATATTGTAGATAGCCAGAGGTATATAAAATGGGTATCATGGTTTTACACTGTCTAAATGAAGCTTTCAGTTTACCATGCATTCTACCTCAATGAAATGCAATGTGATAGTCACAAGATCAAAGTACTGTAGCCAAAATTGAGCTGTCTTTCTTTTTTCCAAAATATTAGCCATGCGATCATTCAAGTTTATTTGGATTTTTTTTAGAATATCACCACTTTCAACTTTAGTGATTGATGGAGGATGAATCTTGAATAATGAAAGGAGTTATTCAACATGCTGTTTATCACTATCATCAATAGTAAGTTGAAGTAGAGTTTTGCTAATGTACAGTATGTCAGTATGTGACTTCTAATAGCTCGAGCATATGTATGTTTTCGCAGCATGTGTGATACTAATGAAGAACCATAAACAATTGACCATAGTTTTGAAATCCCACTGCTCTCCATGATGTATCCAGTGGACCCGAGATGAGACATAATAGATGAATCACCCCAGCCTTACATTTATACTGCTAAGTTCACCATTTGGATTTGAGGACTATATCATTTTCTTTGATGTAGAGTGGCTGGTCAAAATTTGCGAAGCATACCACTTGCTTCTAAATTTCTGTTTCCTCGGCAGCATAGCTTAAAGCCCTTAGCACTGATTTGTGCTTAGTTGGTGGTAAGCTGATGAAAGGCAGTGCAAGATTTTTTGATTCATCATAAGAATGAGTATTTTTGCCCGCCATGAAACCTCGTCATGAAAGGAAGGAAGGGGTTTGGAGAAATTTTTCAAACATCCACAAAACATCATTTAGTGCTGAGGTTCCAACAGTGTACAGCTTCACTGTTAAACAAATTTTCTTGGTATAATACTCCTATTTATCTATTTCCTGAGTTCCTACAGTTATTAATGGAATTATACACTTTATTCCACCCCTTTAATGAAATGTTCCTTTACCAGTCAAGGTTTGAATGTTAGAGTCTGTATTACCAAAAACATACCGACAAAATGAACCTCTTTCCACATCTAGTTTCCAAGAAGTTGCAGCTGATAAGTCAAACTGTGTGACATCATTGTAGGCAGAACAAAATCCAAAGTTTGATACTATGTTAACAATAGTTCTAGACCAGTGGTTCCCAACCTGTGGGTCGCGACCCCAAATGGGGTCGCTACACCAATGCCATGGGGTTGCCGATTGATTTTGAGCTGAATTGGATATTATGAAAAACACGGTGAAAAATATATTAAGACAGTTATATAAATTCTTTACAAGGGGAGTAAAACAGCAGCAACAGTTTTTGGCATAATTAGACGAATGAAATCTTCTATAGAATGTGCTACATGTTTGCACAAGAGGTACCGAAGTCAAATCGTTCCTGCAAGAGCATTATAGCAATGGTTAAATAACTGAATAGGTTGGCTCACGTGTAGGTTAGACTCCAACAATCTTTTGCTCGCTCAGTTCTTTGACGTAACTGACACCTAAAATTCATTTTAATACCTATCTTGGAGTACCCGGAGTGGTTCTTACGATCATGCTATGAAGATTCGGGAGAAAATGTTCCCTTTATTAATTCATGTTTGCATTGTACTATGAAACTAAATGCAACAGTCCCCCAAGTCACTCAACACAACGTCTGCTCCAGTATTGAACATGTTCGGTTTCTGATTGGTTTTGGTCGCACCAGTCGGACCCCGCCGGTGTCGCTCCTCCCAGTGCTGTACTCGTACTTGTACTAACGCGTGGTTAGTATTGTTTGAGTGATTCTTAAACCTTTAAAAATGAGTTTAAGAAAAAGAAAGTACAGTGATGATTTCTTGAAGTGGGGATTCACAAATATAGTTATTGTAGGTATGGAAAGACCACAGTGTGTAGTATGTTTGGAAGTTCTTGCTCATGAATCTATGAAGCCAGCTAAACTTCAAAGGCATCTCCAAACTAAGCACCCTGACTTGAAAGATGAAAATATGGACTTTTTTAAAGCAAAGGTTGTTGGTGTCAAGAGCCGACGGCTTGATAGCAGTGGATTATTTCAAAACAAAAATTTAGCCGCCATTGAAGCTTCGTACATAGTTGCATTAAGAATAGCGCATGCTAAAAAAACACACACAATAGCTGAGAATCTTATTTTTCCATGCACCAAAGATATTGTACGTCTGATGATCGGCCCTGAAGCAGTAAATAAATTATCGCCTCTATCCGTGTTAAACAATACGATAAAACGAAGGATAACAGATATGTCTGAGGATATTTTATGTCAAATTATTCAAGAATTAAAAGAAACTCCAACTGGGCTATTCAGCATACAGCTTGATGAAACTACTGATGTGACAAACTTTTCACAACTTCTTGTTTATGTTCGTTATTATAAGAATGAAACAATTAAAGAAGAATTCTTGTTTTGTAAGCCACTGCAAACTTCAACTACTGCTGTTGATATTTTTAATTTAATTGATGATTTCTTCAAAGAACATTCGATCGAATGGGAGAAATTGTGCGGAGTTTGTACTGACGGGGCACCTGCAATGCTCGGCTGTAAATCTGGCTTCCAATCGTTAGTTAAAAAAGTGTCTCCAGAAGTAATTGGGACTCACTGCATGATTCACCGGCAAGTATTAGCTACCAAGACGTTACCTGAACCATTCAAAGAAGTGCTTAACAGAGTGATTAAAGCAGTAAATGTCGTTAAATCAAGGCCACTTGCAACACGGCTCTTTAAAATTTTATGTGAAGATATGGGTTCATCGTATGAAGCATTACTTTTTCAGACAGAGGTAAGGTGGCTCTCGAAAGGAAAGGCGCTGAAGAGATTTTTTGATTTGAGAGGAGAGCTGCAAATATTTCTCGCTTCTCAAAACTCTAGCGAATATGAATCATTGTTTACGAATGAATTTACGTTGTGCAAACTGGCATACCTGGTCGACATTTTTGATATATTTAATAGTATTAATACAGGATTACAGGGTAAGGAAAGTACGATAATATCTTTGTCTGAAAAGATATCGTCTTTTAAAATGAAATTGGAACTCTGGATCACCAAAATTAACCAAAAGAAATTATACATGTTCCCAACACTTGCCCAATTTGTTGAAGAAGGGGCAAATAAAATTAACATCGATGACTTATATGGCTTGATACAAGAGCATTTGGAAAATCTTACTGTTCAAATAAGAAGTTATTTTCCTGATGAATGTTGCAAATCTTTCTACCTTACAATCAACCCTTTCAATGTCAGTGTATCTGATGTCCCTGAAGCAGCAGAAGAAGAATTCATCGAATTGAAAAACAATTTTGAATCTAAATCCTGGTTTGGTGAACTGCAACTACAAGAATTTTGGGCAAAAAGTTTCCAAAAATTCACAGTAATATCAGAAATCGCAATAAGGAATTTATTGCCGTTCCCAATAACTTACTTATGTGAAGCAGCCTTCTCCCAACTTCTCATCCTTAAAAACAAGTACCGAAATCAATTAAATGTGGAAGACGACTTGAGGTGTGCCATATCGACAACGGAGCCCAGGATAGAATTGCTAGCAAAAAAACTGCAATACCAGCCGTCTCATTAAGGTCAGTTCATAAACATACTTTACATAACGTTGTAAATGTAAGCGTTCGAATAATTTTGAATTCATTTGCAATTATATAATTTTTGTAGCACCTTTGGAATTTTTTATTAATAAATTTGAAATTAATCATCAATTTACGGAATGCATAGTTACTTCACGAATAGATAATCTATAATTCAATAATTGCAATGTATGGTAGTTTGTTGTACATAAAAATGAATGTGTATATAAAATATTTTAGGGATTGGGGTCGCTTCCTAATTGCTTGTTCTAAAATGGGTCGCCATATTTGAAAGGTTGGAACCGCTGTTCTAGACCCACTTTTCCGAAGCAAGTATCCCGCCAAACCTAGTGTTAAGCAGGAAAAAAATGATGGTGGACGTGCTGCGGCAATTATTGCATGTGCATTTGCTGTGTACTCTTATAGTTTTTATTTTTGCCTTTCTGTGTTTTTGAATGGCTAGTTCTGAAATGCATATAATGTCTCAGTAACATCTGGATAATCTGTGTTATTCTAAGGACTGTTATTAATCTTTCTCACTCTTTTCTCTCTCTATCTCTCTCTGTACCATGTATTGATTGGTTTTAGTACAGAGCCACAGAAACTAAACTAATGCTGGTATTTTCTTCATTTAAAGAACATTACTTCATCAACATGTGTTCATTAACCTATTTTTCAGTGTTTTATCGGTAACGGATGAACTTTCTGGGATATTTTTCAAGATTTCTCATTAAACCTGTCAATGTGCTCGTTCTTTGGACGTTTTGTTTATGAAGATAATGATGTGTTGGTGAAAAATTCCCAACAGTACCCTTCATGAAAACTGCTTCTTCAGCAACAAGGCATAGGACATTGTTAACTCGGTTGAATAGTCTTTCACTCAATTCATCTTTTCTTTTTTTAGCAGTCTGAAATTTTATTTTTCAAAGGCAGAACTCTTGACTTAGTAAATTTATTTGCGTCCGAGCACATTCTTTTTCTTTTGAAATGCTGTATCACATATATAATCACAGAATAAGCACTTGTTTTTTCAAGTCAAACCTTTTTTTCTGATCTGGTCTGGTATGTTTCTTGTGAACTTTCTGTTTTCTTTTTACATCTCTGGCTATGTTTTTCTGTTTTATATACTGACACTTACATATTTTATGCACTTGAATAGTCTTAATTCTGTTTAGCGTTTCAAAATTTCCGTCATTTCTGATTTTACTGATACGTCTCGAATTATGGATACCATTCTCCGCTTTCACTGTTTCACCTTCACTTAATGTCTTTTGGGAGCAAAAACACATCTTACTTATAGCCATGGTGAATGTTTGATTGTATATAATGTAGTGTGTTCAGTAGATCATTACTTTTATTTCTGATAACAACCTCATTTCACTTTGAAAAGAAAAAAATCGCAAACCTGTAAATTACCTATCAAGAGAAAAAAAATGCACGGTATGATTTTATTTACGAATTAATTTAATCTGAATTTGACAGATACGCGTTTGATATAAAGGAAGTAGAGAAATGGATATATCAGGATTTACAGTTTTTCCCGTTAGTTTCTTTCCTGTACTTTTAATATTTAGATGAACTTAAAATAGCAAATGAAAGCTGAATCGTTACTCTACAATGTCATCTATATGACATTTTGACGGGAAATTAGTAGTTTCAGAGTTATTAAACGAAATGTAAGGACAAAATATTTTTTAGATATCGACGACAATGCATCGCCTAAAAACCGTGATATTTAGAGAAAACACTGATTGAAAGGAACTTTTGCTGAATTTCATTCGCTATTGCTTTTCTCCATATACCTTTTTAGCAGTAGCATGCATAGTTTTGAATAAGTAATAGCAAATATGGGGGAGAAGTGCCCTCCAAAGTAGAGTCTCCCCCCCCCAAAAAAAAGGGGGAAAACAACTGACGTAGGGGAACTCTTCATATCTTTGTTCTATGACCCTTGCCTGTTGTACCATCGGGAGTATAGGCGATTGTACACCTCTACTATAGTGGTGTAAGGGTGTCATTAATGTTCTTCCAACGCTAACTTAGCCAGTTATTTGTCCTCCCAATTTAATTCCTTGCTGCTTCCTTTTTTGTTTCATTTACTATCGTTTCCAGAGGCCGTGTAATACTGTTTTTCCCAATTATCTAACAAACTGGCTTATGAATTTCCATGAAACTACAGCAATGAATGTTTCAAACATTGGCCTAATTTTTGGTGGTACAATGAATTGACAGATGTGCTTAATTAACCCGTTTACTCCTAGAAAACAGAGGAACTTCTTCCCTTCCTTCAGAGCGTTTCGAAGAAGTGTTACTTAATCACGTAACTGTGACGCAGAGGTTCCCCCAACCCTCCTTCGGTGTTTACACCTATGGCTATCCTAGTACTCCCCCCCCCCCTTCCTTCTTGCCTTCTTTCCTTCTTTCCCATTGTTATTAGGCTACCGAGTAAATCCCTGTTAGGAAAGACTGTGTACTGCACATATAAAATGAGCCGGAAGAGCAATAAAATGTTTTATGGGGGTAGATAATGATTAGATGGTTAACACAAATTATCAAACATAATAGATGAGGTTTAAAACAGGGGTGTGGAATCGCACTGAGAGATATTCTACTCGGACTCCTACAAATTTTAGATTTGCGACTAAAAAATAAAATAAAATAGAAAAATAAAATAAAAACATTAGTAGAAATAGAAAACAATTTTTTTCCTTGAGAGTGATGATGAGTAAAATGTATAAGTGTCCATTTTTTTTTTAGTCATCCCTCATAAATCTATGGTTTCCAGCAATTGTTGATAACATTATTTTGGAAATGCAAACCTAATGAATACTTTGATACGAGTATATCAGCTTGGCATGTAGACAATGTCAATGGATTTCTCAAAGTAAGGTTGATTGGTTCATTAATTGAAGTCTGGTATAATTCCAGTGACAAAGTCGCAATGATATTTGTCACATACCTTTTAAGTAACAAAAATAGGTACTGGTACTTATAACGTAAATAAATATATAAAACTATAGGTTGAAATATAATAAATCTTATGTATGTATGAACACACACACACACACACACACACACACACACACACATATATATATATATATATATATATATATATATATATATATATATATATATATATATATATATATATATATATATGATTCAAAAATTTATCAAATGGCCGATGTCAATGCCCTTATATGAAACATCTTTTAGAAGTCTACCTTCTAAGGAATTCAAGCTACTCTGGTGAAATTGATATGATAAATTATATCAAACAATGCTCTCTGTCATTTTCTTCCTGGCAATTGATGTATCGAGTAACCTGTGTTGTATGGAAGAATGAGTCCTACGGCTTAACCTAAAGAAAAGTATATTTCTATTGCTTTACCAACACTCGCTTGAAGTGCGAAGTGTAGGGTTAGCATGGCTTCTTTCGTCTCCTGTCATAAGTCTCATCCTTGATCTTCAATGTAAGTGAGTGGGTAAGATATAAAACGTTGGTGTTGTGTTTAGGTAAAGTCTAAAGTCACGAATCACATTACCAGGTATGCTAAACTTTTACTGACAAAGAATTTTGTATTGCTTGGGGTAGGTCATATGACAATTATCTAAACAGGCGTTTAACAATTCGGGGGATGGGAGGTACAGGGGAAGAAACGTTATAACAACGTCACTGAGGGACGTCATCACTTTTGCGAATGTGTGGGTTGCTAAGACTGGCTTTAGCCTCATTTTCTTAAGTAAAAAAGTTAATGAAACGTAATTGGCAATGCACAGTATTTCCCAAAATTAGGCCATTGTATGAAGCGCTCCCTGCTTTGATATCATGGAAATCCATCTGTTATTTTAGGAGTTGTTTAAAAAAAAACCACTATTACACGGCCTCTGGAAACGATAGTAGGTGTCAAGTCTCCTTAGATTCTACTTCTTAGTGCTAGGGCGTTGTTTTCTCGCTAGTTGTAACCTGGGACCGAAGGACCTCCTTAGCCCCAGTCACATTCCATTAACCTTTTTAAAATGCTAATTTAATGAATTACATAAAACATCACTTTCGTAAAACAAGGGTCTGGGGTGTTATTGGAATTTACAGTAAATAAATATTAGCTTATTAAGAATATATAGCTGTTCGGACTGGATAGTAATCTATTCTGTAATTGGGATTCATGTTGCTTATGATATCTGCATCTATACTTTTGTTTTAAGGTAAAATAAGCCTTCACGTTTTATGTTGAGATCATTCTAAAATAAGGAAATATGATAGACGAATTGCAATAAAAACAACAAAATTCTTAGATTAGCTAGAATTAGACAAATCAGTTGAAGAATGAAAAGAGAGACTGAAGTTTTACTCAAATTGAATGTATTTGACCAAGTGAAAGCAGGGCAATCTGTCAAAATTTTAGTGTCTTTCTTTCACTAGATTTGGCTACTTATAAAAGAGACAACACATTAGGATAGTGATGCTAAATGGAGAATACTTGACTGTTCAATGACTAATAGCGTCAGAAAAGTTCGCTCCATGAATGTTGTTATTATTATTATTATTATTATTATTATTATTATTATTTATTATTATTATTATTATTATTTATTATTATTTTATATTCATTATTATATTATTATATTATATTATATTATTAATAGTATATTATTATATAATATTTTATTTTTATTATTTTTATTATTTATTATTATCATTATTAGCAGCAGCAGCAGCAGCTAAGCTTCAAACCTAGTTAGAAAAACAGGATGATATAAGCCCAAGGGCTCCAACAGGGGAATATAGCTCACTGAGAAAAGATATACCATACGCTTAAGAACACAATGAGATTGTTTGTTTTCGGTTTAATACTTGTTTTGGTTTTTCTTTTTTTACAATAATGTTTCCTTTCAGCCCATCTTGTCTATTTACCGTGAATTTTTTTTTAACCTAAAGCACACTGACTATTTATAAGAAATGTGAGAAAAAAAGATAAAGGTAATGTGGAATATTACAACGGAACCACGATGTGTCTGCTTACTATTCGCGTTCCCATTTCAAAATTTCGTTACTTCTATTAAAAAATGTCCTCAAAAAAGAAAAAGAAAATGTCCACAAAATGAAAAAAAAGAAGAAAGGAAAAGACACCAAAACAGAAATGTTACGTATTTTTCCCAAACTTTTCATGATAAAAATTTTGGATTTTGGTAATCATTCATATCAGGAAGAGACCGAGCAGACATCCATCACCAAGATGGATGTTTTTTTATGTCCTTTTTCCTAAAATACGAATTGAATAGTGCAGTTAGATCGCACTTTCTATCCTTATAATTGCGTGGGTTTAGCAATATCTTTTTTTTTATTTACTTATTGTGCATATTATAATCCTTATATATATATAAATATATATATATATATATATATATATATACATATATATATATATATATATATATATATATATATATA
>NC_090725.1:231274466-231276966 GCF_036898095.1 Palaemon carinicauda | reverse complement strand
CATCATAAGGCTCAACACTACACAATATTCAAGAAGATTTATTACTACTGTGACCAAATTGTGGAATGATCTTCCTAATATGGCAGTTGAATCGGTGGAGCTTCAGAAGTTCAAACTTGCAGCGAATTTTTCTGTTGAACAGGCTGACACAGGTCTTCCACCATTGATGACATATATTACTGTTTTTAGATTATTGTAGATCCTTTATTCATTACTTCTCATAGACTTTATTTATTCCCTTGTTTCTTTTTCTCACTGGGCTATTTTTCCCTGGTGGATCCCTTGGGCTTATAGCATCCTGCTTTTCTAACTAGAGTTGTAGCTTAGCTAGTAATGATAATACATTAATAGTGCTTTTATAACTAAACCCTATTTTATGGTAACAAATACCTGGAATGGGTTTGCATAGTTTAAGTTGTATAAGGGCCCTATTAATTTTTTTGTTCTCTAATTTTCACAAATATCACATGCAAACGTGATTAGTATGTAATTTATACTGGTATGCAATATATATATATATATATATATATATATATATATATATATATACTGTATATATATATAATATATATATATATTATATATATAATATATATATATTATATATATAATATATATATATATATATATATATACAGTATATATTTATATATATATACACACACATATATATATATATATATATACAGTATATATATATATATATATATATATATATATATATATATATATATACTCATACCCAAATATATATTATATATGCACATATATAAATAAATTAATAAATAAATATATATATATATATATATATATATATATATATATATACATATATATATATATATACATATACACGTATATACACACAACAGGTTGGGACGTAATAGAAAAATTAACGCATTAAACATCCGTACTTTACTGGTAAATCGTGAATGACCCACGTGAAGAACAACTCAACACTAATTGCTTCATACCCATAGACTCTTGTGCCGAATGTCAATTATTATTGTGACATTGACCTTTCTCTGCCTTGCTCTCACAAACTTCTAAAGTGTCAAGGTTTTCCCTTCCAAATACTCATTCACACCATTTATCTAGCCTTTTATAGGCTCTTCCTTTCTCCTTTCCTACATTTCTGAATTATACATGTTTTAATCTATTGTATTTTATTCTTTCTGTGCGATTAAACAGCATGTGAATACTCTGCGCCACCCTGTTTTTCGGTAATCTTCTAGTCCTTTATTTCTCACCCTTTATTTATTTTTTTATTTTTTTTTACGTTGCTAATACCATGGAAATGTTTTACGGAATACTTGCCCCCCCCCTTTTTTTTTTTCTCAATATATACATAGTCACATGAAACATCCAGACTTGGGTTCCACGAAAGAGAGTTGTGTCTAATCCTTTCAAATATTCAACCCCACACGTTTCTTAGATAATCGAGGTCACTTCTAAAACACTTCTATTCACACCTTTCTATCTTCAAAAATCACTTCTATTGTTTTATCATTCATTGTCGTATTTTTTTTTTTCATTGATCTTCAAAAGTACTTCTGTTCATATTTACTCTGACATTTCTCCGTTTTTTCAAAAATGTTCAGACTTTTACAAGTTCATACAGTTTTTCCTTTCTCTCTCCACTCAATACTTTATCATCTGTGAACATCAACTATTTCATATTCCAGTCCCAACACTTTTCCATATTTTCCACCTTTATACAGTACATACTCTGCATCCCATGTCCTATCATAGACCTTTCGCTGCACTCCAACCTTAGAATATATATAATCACCACTAACACATAGCATTCCTTTATTCTCAGACCCTCTTTTAAAACAAATTAGGAATTTGCCCAACTATGTTTTAAAATACTTTGCTTCCATTATAAAAGCTTAGCAGTTACTTATAACAACATTTACTCAATACCATATATTTAGATTATGTCACGTAAAGCTTTTAAACATGAAAGTTTCGTAAGAAGCCCTTGATCCACACTATAATTACAGTTTCTAGTTAGGCATTGATACCTCTCTTAATGAAAATCTTATGATATACCTTCCCCTGTTTATTAAGTAATGTTATGACTGTATAATTTGTATAATCGCTTCTGTTGAATTTACCTTGCCAAAGTAAAAATATTTTTCTCTAGGCCCTTCATTTGAAACCTTTCGCTATCGAGCATACTTTACAATTGCTGATGAGTTTCATGAAAAAGCTATCGCCACTCTCCTACGGCATCTCCCCTGAAATATGGTACACTTTTGGCGGTTTTCCTTTTTCTCAAGGCTCTTTAATGTACCTCATTTATGTCTTCAGCAGTAATTTCTGGTGCCTTGCTCTCTGTCTTTCCTTCCCTTAAAAACATATTGTTCTCTATTTAGCTCTATTATTATTTATTGGAAAGAGATTTACCAGCAACATGAGTCAAATTTAAGTTCTACAGAGCTGTCCCTAATAAATTCGGGAGACGAGACCCTATAGATCTAATTCACTCTGTCCA
>NC_090725.1:231254466-231269466 GCF_036898095.1 Palaemon carinicauda | reverse complement strand
CCACTGTCCCTTGACTGACAGCCCACATCAGGCTCTCTCCCACTACTAGTCTCCCTCCTGCAGTCTTCTCACTAGGTCGTCATAATGGAGAACCACCTAGAGGAAAGTGATACAGATGATTCTGTAGTTGATAAAGACTACGAACCGCCTTCAAATGAATCTGATGAGAAGTTTAAAGAAGAGGACCGGAGGATGCTATACCAGGATTATAGAAATGCGACACCAGCAGAACAAAATCAAATCCTTTGTGGTTTGATTACTGAAGAAAACAAGAAAAGTCAGCGATTGCGAGGCAGCGAAGGTGAAAGCCGAAAAAGATTTTCAAGGCGCTACTTTCTTAAAGAAGCAATACCTGAAAAGGAAGTATGCCAAAAGATGTTTGTATCTACTTTTGCTATTACGCTCAAGAGAGCTAGTATTGTTACAGAGAAGATTCGACAGTCTGAAAGTGGCATTGTAGCACCATATGGAAGAGGAAAAAATGGGAAACAGAACAAATTTCTCCCAAATCTGTAGAGATGATTAAGAAGCATATCAACCAGTTTCCGGCCTGGAAAAGTTATTATGCTAGAGCAGACTCAGAAAGAAAATATCTTAATCCAGATCTCACAATAGCTCAGATGTATCTATTGTACCCAAAATACTGCCATGAAAACAATTTACCACCAGAAAATTAATCAATGAACATCACCCATCACAGGACACTTGTGAAAAATGTGATACTCCCTTATGACTGCAGTGAGGATGATACAAACTGGATTGAAGAAGAGAAATCAAAACACCATGAAGTAGCAGAGATGGCTTACAATGAAAAAAATAGCTGATAAAGTGTTTGCTCTTAAAAACAAAGGGGTTGTTACTACAGCTTTTGACCTCTAGAAAGTATTGCCTTGCCCACTGTTACAGACAGGAGTAGTTCACTGCAAGAGACAACTTGTCGTTTTTAACTTAAGTGTGGATGGAAATAAAGCACACTGCATGGTGTGGGATAAAACGATTGCAAAAATAGGTGGCCAAGAAATAGGTTCATGTGTAACGAAATGGTTGAATGGCCTCTCAGATGACATTAAGGACATACGACTAAATAGCGACTCTTGTGGTGGCCAAAATAGGAACCATTTATTTGCAGACATGCTTATGCATATTTCCAGGAGTAAGGGAATAAAGATAACGCATTCTTTCTTATAACCTGGCCATACACACATGGAAGCAGACCCAGTACATGCTTTGATAAAAAAATATAGAAAACCAGCTACAAACATTGAGGTGCCACGGGACTGGAGCACAACAATCAGAGCAATCCATAGAAAAAAATAAGTGACTGAAAGGCAAACAGAAGATTTCATTAATTTTAAAAGTTTGTATATGTCGGCTGGACCCCTGGTGAATCGCCATAAAGAAAATAATGGACAAGTAGATTAGATGAAAATTAAGAAGATGGAATACAATCAAAATTAAATTGGCCAGATTAAGTGCTGGACATCCTTTTTCCGAAATGCTGCACCGTAGCATTTAGATTTAAGAAGAAAGTAAAAAAGGAAGACCACCCATTTTGAGTCTCCCACAGCTTGAAGAGTGACCAAGGAAAATTCCACCCAAAAAGTTGAAGGACTTGATGGATCACCTTCCGCTTATTTCTGCAGGAAGCAGACATTTTTACAGAAGCCTGCAGACAGCAGATGATGCTTCAGATGATGTTTATTTAGATGATGAACCCAATGTGTGAGTGTTATGGCTGATAATGACTTTGGATCATTACTTTTCTATTGGAACTCAACATGTCCAAAATTAATCAGATTTTTTTTTTATTATTAATTTTGATTAATCTACTTGTGTTTGTAAATTAATCATTCTTGATTTTTTCTTTAGTCATTGATTCAGGATGTTACTCAACATGCCAAAAATGTATCAATTTTTGTTTAGTGAATTTGGTTAATCTACATGTGTTTGTAAATTAATCACTACATTTTTTTTTTCATTAGCCATTGCTTTAGGATTTTCAGCGAGAATATTACAGATATTGTAATGTATAATAGCTACTAGAAGGATATAGATTAACTTCAAAATGTTTAAAATGCTTTTCTCCAATAATTCAAATTTTTTTACAAAATTGTCAGGAAATAAAATTTTCAAAGTTTGGTCTAATATATTTTTTTTTCTTCAAAATGAACAACAATAATGCAATGCCTGGGTCAGTAAATAACAGTTTAAGAGATAAGCAATCTCGAAAAAAAAAAAATCTTTCCTTTGCTGTACTTGCCTGATTTTTAATAAAGGAAGCAATCTTTTAAATACGTTTTTCTCAAAACATGGTTTTATGACATTGGCCCTTCTTGTACTCAGCCCTAGAATTGGAGTACAGTTATGTTGATTTATGGATTGTGGATTGTATGGGCATGAATGAATGTGGTTGGAGTAATCCTTGTGGTGAATAGTATTTAAGATCCGAAATGACTAATGAATAAATAATTCCTTTTTTTTTTAAGGGAGGGAATTTTACATAGCTGGTTTTGGAGACTATGAAAGGTTAGTTGCATCATATTTGTATTTCAAGGTGCATAACAGAGAAAGAGATAAGTTGTTGGCGGGTTTAGTTCCTTAAGTAAATGAAAATTGAGAGAATTTTGTGGAAATGTGTTTGAAACTAGATTTAAAGTTTGGTAATGCATGGTATCCTATATAAATGTACTTGTGCAAGAGAATTTTGTAAAAAAATATTTGCTAGATTATGTGTTAGCGTATGGAAGAAAAAGTTGATAGTTATAATGGTGACAACAGGTGTTTTAGAGGTATAAGTAATCATTATCTGATTGATGAAAAAGTTAGGGTATTTAGCCTATAAGCTGAAGAGGAAACTATGAAAATCTGACTGTAAACTTAATCAAGACGACAAGAAAGGCGTAGGTAAAGTGTGTTCAAAATTCCATTACATGGTCATGGCGACAACAGGGAGTGTTATGAGTATAAAAAAGGTATGAATAGGGGCAAGATCTAGTAAAAGAAAACAGAGAATTTTATAAAAAGGAATAGAAGTGGAAGATGTAAGCTCACATATAAGATATAAGATAATTAAGAATAAAGTATTTGTAAGGTTAAAATTGGCCTATAAAACAAACAGGGAGAAGGTGCATACTGATTTTAGGGAGTTAACAATTGTGTTGAAGGGAAGTAAATGCAGGGAGAGGCTAGTAAACAAATGGATCTCCAAATTAAAGCTCCAATCCGTGAGTTATTGACACGATTGGTGTCCTGTTTCAATCAAGTCGGATTTTGAAGTGCAAAGATGACAGAAATGAATGATACAAGCATTATTTAGTGATAGTGTAAGGTTAAGCATATATGTATAAGTGACAGCTGAAGATGTAAGAAATGCAATCAAGGTGTTGAAGAAAGAAAAGATACCAGTAGTATATAGAGATACGAGGGTGTAATATGGTGGTTATCATGTGATGGAGTGGTTTTCCATGGTTTGTAGCTTATGTTTGGAAGAGGCAAAGGTTTCAAAAGGATGGGTGAGAGAAAAAATTAATATCCCATTAATTAAAGGTGATGAAGGTGACTTTAAGAATGGTATGGGCAAAATGTTACTTGATACACCAAGGAAATTGTATGATAGGATTATTATTTATAAGATATGACATGGGGCAGGACTAATATGGGAAAATGCTGCATTGTCATATAGTTGTTATGCATATGGACCAAGAAAAATATCATGATTTAATCGAAAAAAGGCAATTAAGAAATTGTCGAGAATATGATATAGGTTATAGTGTGATAAGAATAGTTGTTTTATAATTGAAGCCAGGCATGCCAAATGTGTAATCAAGAGAGTGAATTTTTTTTTTTGGTGTGAGGTTGGTTTTTCGACAAGTCTTATATCTCCAGTGTTTTCAGCATCGTTTTAATAGAATGATGTGGGAGGTTTGGAAGTGAAGATGAGTTGTGACTAGATTGTGGAATGGTTGATGCCTGCAAGAGATACTATGTAAAATGGGGGCAATCAAAAGAACTTATCAAAACTGGTAACAGGTTGAAAGTATTTGTAAAGGGGAAAGATTGTTAGCCAATGTGTTGTATACGATTAAATATGAATAATAGTAAGGTTATGAGGGTGAATAGAAAATGTGAATAGAGAACAATGGGCGTTACTCTTGATGGTGGAAGAATGGAACTGATTGATTCATATATGTATTATTATTATTACTTGCTAAGCTACAACCCTAATTGGTGAAGCAGGATGCTATAAATCTAGGGGCTCCAACAGGGAAAACAGCCCATTAAGGAAAGGAAACAATGAAAAATAAGGTATTTCAAGAGAAACAATGTATATTAAAATAAATATCTTCTATATAAACTATAAAAACTTTAACAAAACAAGAGGAAGAGAAGTAAGATAGAATAGTGTGCCCGAGTGTACCCTCAAGCAAGAGAACGCTAACTCATGACAGTGGAAGACCATGGTACAGAGGTTATGGCACTATCCAAGACTAGAGAACAGTGGTTTGATTTGGAGTGTCCTTCTCCTAGAAGAGCGGCTTACTATAGGTAAAGTCTCTCTTCTACCCTTACTAAGAGGAAAGTGGCCGCTGAACAATTACAGTGCAGTAACTCTTTGGGTAATGAAGAATTTTTTGGTATTCTCAGTGTTGTCAAGTGTATGAGGACAGAAAAGAATATGTAAAGAATAGGCCAGACTATTCGGTGTGTTTGCGTGCGTGCGTGCGTGCGTGCGCGCGCGCGCGCGCGCGCGTGTGTGTGTGTGTGTGTGTGTGTAGGCAAATGAACCGTAACCAGGGAGAATGATCCAATGTAGTACTGTCTGGCCAGTCAAAACACCCCATAACTCTCTCGCAGTAGTATCTCAACGGGTGGCTGGTGCTCTGGCCAACCTACTACATATCTGGGGATAATATGATAAGTGAGGGAAAAATGAAAGAAAGGCAAGTCACAGATTAGGTAAACCCAGAAAAGTAGCAATATTCGTGGAAGGGAAGTGCAGATGTTAAATGGGCATGAAAGATCAATGCTTAAGCTGCTTATATAGAATGCTTTTCTGATATGTTGTAGGTAAAAAAATGGTTTGTTTGAATGTAGATAGGAAGTAGTAATTAGTTGCTGGAACAATGGATCTGAGTAATCTGAAGTAGTTTAGTGATGCAAAAAGAAGAGACCAAATTAGGTTAATGCTAAGAAGTATCTTATCAATGGAGTGGAAGACCTATTAGAAATGAAGATCCGGGATATCCACTAAACACGATTGTGTTTAAAATAGAAAAGAAGTGCATAGTCTGTATAGTGGTTCAATATGCTGCTGATTAGCCTTTTGTGTATGTGCATGGCGTGTAATGTTATGTAAGTTTTTATGGCATGGTGGGTTCATCCATGATACAGCAGCAGCATGATTGAATTTTTTTTTTTTTTTTTTTTTTTTTACTGAGTCACGTTTATGTGACGGGAAATTATTTTAAAAAGAAAATACCACTGAATACTATTAGGTCTTATCAGAATTACTCCTAATTTGTGATACTTCTTTGTTGAGTTTTGCTATGTATTGGCATGGAGTTACATTGTACATTTATTGTGAGTGAAACAGCTGTTATCGGAGTAAATGTAGCAATATTGTAGCAGTTTTGGTCTTTTCTTTAGTTTCAGTTGTGAATATACAAAGTTGTATAGAGAGTAGGCCCATTTTTCTTATAATAAAAAATGTCACATGTGCACTTAAATTCAGTGAGAATTGCATTAGAAATGACTGTGCCCAAAAGTATACATTTATGTTTATAAATTTATAAACTGTGAGTATATATATATATATATATATATATATCACCATCATCATCAGCATCATCTCCTCCTCCTACCCCTATTGACGCAAAGGGCCTCAGTTTGATTTCGCCTGTCATCTCTATCTTGAGCTTTTAAATCAATATTTCTCCAATCGTCCTCTCTTACTTCACGCTTCATAGACCTCAGCCATGTAGGTCTGGGTCTTCCAACTCTTCTAGTGCCTTGTGAAACCTAGTTGAAAGTTAGGTGAACTAATCTCTCTTGGGGAATGCGAAGAGCATGGCCAAGCCAATTCTGCTGAGGGCTTTGTTCTAAAATCTACAAAATCTGTTGGATATTGTTTCATTGTTATACCACGACTCATGTCCATGCACTAAACTGATAAATAGCTTGATCTTTTTATGTAATTTCAGGCGATTTGATTTCCAAATTTTATTTAACCTAACCATTGTCTGATTTGCTTCTTTTGATTTTTCATTAAAATCTCATTCTAAAGACCCTGTATTAGAGATCATAGTTCCTAAATATTTAAATGATTCCACCTCATTATTCCTTTCTCACTAAATGATATTTCATCTTCCATTGCATATTGCGGTCTCATCATTTCTGTCTTTCTTCTATTTACCTTGAGCCCAACCTCCTGAGATATTTCATGCATTCTGGTAAGCAAACATTGCAAATCCTGTGGTGTTCTGGTAATAAGGACAGCGTCATCAGCATACTCCAAGTCAGCTAATTTCCTCTTACCAATCCAGACCAATAATTCTCCACCATCTCCAACTGTTCTATGTATTACAAAATCCACGAGGAGGACAAACAGCATAGGTGAAGACACATTCCCTTGGAGTACTCCACTGTTCACTGGAAATCCATTTGATAAGACTCCACTACCATTAACTTTGCACTTACTATGCTCATGAACAGACTTAATCAAATTTACATATTTAAGAGGAACTCATAATAACACAGGACTCTCCATAAAATTGGCCGGTGCACACTATCAAAGGCTTTTTCATAGTCCACAAATGCCATCAACAGAGGATTCCTATGTTCTACACATTGCTGTACTTGTCTTGAAATGAAGATTTGGTCAGAACAACTTCTACCTTTTCTAAATCCCGCTCGTTCGTCTCTTAGCTTTTCATCATTCTTTCTCTCTAGCCTCTGTAGAATAAGCATACTATATATTTTCGTCACAACTGACGTAAGTTTGATGCCTCTATAATTATTGCAATCAGTTAAATCTCATTTTTTTTTGCCATTTTCACCAACACTCCTAGCTCCCATCCATCAGGTTTTGCCTCTTCATGCCACATTCTACAAAATAATCTTTTAAGTATTCTGGGAGTCACTTCATTTTCGGCCAATATCTTCTCAGCAGTTATCCCATCATATCCAGGGGCTTTCCATCTCTTTTAAGTTTTTAAGAATATCTTCGACTTCAAAGACTCTGAATTCATTCATGAGCACATCAAGGTCTTCCTCAGCTTCAGGTATATGAGTCAAATTATTCACTTCATATCTCCTATTTATGACCTCACTAAAGTGTTCCATCCAACGTTGCCTTTCTTCATCTTCGGTTGATATAACATCCATCTCTCTTTCGGATGGGTATATGCTTCTTCTTCTTTGCCCCGTGGAGATTTCATTAAATATGAGTAATTCTTACACCATAGCCACTCCCTGAATTCATTAGCTTTGTCAGCCTCATCTGCTTTACTGTCTAAATATTCTCTCCAGTTTCATTCATTGCTTTTCTTTTGACTCCACTACCAACACTGGAATACCTAGCATGCTCTACCTTGTAGTTTTCATTAATTCCTCGAAAACTTTCAACAATTAATTTCTGTCTTTGTCTCCTTCTTATAGTATCCCAAGTATCATTTGATATCCATATATATATATATATATATATATATATATATATATATATATATATATATATATATATATGAGAGAGAGAGAGAGAGAGAGAGAGAGAGAGAGAGAGAGAGAGAGAGAGAGAGAGAGAGAGAGAGAGAGAGAGAGAGGTGGTGTCCTTACAGTTTCTTTACAATTGAAAATATATATTAAAAAAGCTATTGATGATATATCTTTATCAGATCTATTCTAGGTATTCAGCAATTAACATGGTTTTTAATTCCATAGCATTTGGGTATATCAGATGCCAAGTTGATGAAAGAGAGGCTTTAAATGAACCCCATTAAAGGGCGATTCCTAAAAAAAGGCACATTGTATGTCAGAGTTTATTGAAACAAAATTGGATACTCAGACTTAGCGTGACTATGCAACTAATTATGGAAGAGATCCACCATTACATCAGTCAATTAGCGCATGACACAAGAAAAATATGTACAGTATATAGTGGAATGATCTTCCTAATCGGGTAGTTGAATCAGCAGAACTTCAAAAGTTCAAACTTGCAGCAATTGTTTTTTATGTTGAACAGGCTTACATAAGTCTTTTTATACTTTATACATTATGAAACAGCTGTTTTAATGTTAATGTTTCTAAAATATTTTATTGTTATTGTTCATTACTTCTTATATCGTTTATTAATTTCCTTATTTCCTTTCCTTACTGGGCTATTTTTCCCTGTTGGAGCCCTTGGGCTTAAAGCATCTTGCTTTTCCAACTAGGGTTGTAGCTTAGCTAATGATAATAATGATAATAAAAGTGACAGTGTTGGATGTTGGAAATAATATCCCGAAGGGAGTATTATTATGTATGTCATAAGAGCCTAAAATAGTTACGGTTGTATGAGTAATGATAGTATTAATGATAGCATTTATTATTATTGTTATTATTATATTATTATTATTATTATTATTATTATTATTATTATTATTATTAAGTTATTGATAAATAATTTCTCATTCATTTAGATATCAGTAACATGAATTAATTGGGATTTCCAATGAATCTTCGACGCATACAAATTTCATGGAGGTACAATTATTACGGCACTGGACAAATCTATGGGAATGTTGGAAATCTAGAATGCTTTAGAAGGTTCAAGAAGGAGAAATCATGCTCATGTGTCCTGTTTATGTTGAGTTTAGAATGTAAGTGACGTTATTTGAAGTGAGTCTCGATTCCGAAATTGTTTTATCTTAGTAAATAAGGGTTTCTATATGAAATTATTTCTATCAAGTGAATAGCAATAATATTAGTTACCTCCAATAACATTATGAAAACGTAAAGTTCTTTCACTACAAAGATCCTTACAAAATAATTTTGTGAACGAGGTTTTGGGAGGTATCACGTGATACACCTATATAATACGACCCGAAGAGGGTTATACACAAGGTCAGTTTTGCATTGCCTCTTGGCCAGTATATGTAAAGACTTCTCACGTCCTTTGAACGCTAATTTTATTTTCGGCTACTAATATCTCCGTTCTCTCGTACTTTCTGATCTCGATAATTAACATCATTATGTGTGAATTACTCAAGTGTTGAGAAAGTATTTAAGTTTAATGCCAGTTTTTAGTTTAAATTGCTTTTGGTACTCAAGTGTTCAATATAACTGTCTAAGCATAGTATCATTTATTGATTTAGAGAAACGAAGTGTTAAGAACTCTGTATAATCGTTGTTTTGTCACTCGGTCTAATTGCTAAGCCCAAACTTTTACGTAACCTGCTGTTAACTGTATTAAGTTGTGTATTAATCTGTTGATCGAAACCATTTTTATAATTTAGACCCATACTCAACCTGTAGTAATACATAAGACTTTTGTATTTCTTTAATTGAATACAATACTATTGAAATTTATAACAATTTAGCACTGGCGAGTAGGGATTAATATGTAAAATCAGCATTATATAAAATATGTATACTAAAACTTGTTTGATACCGCCATATTGCCCTGAAATTTGGTGGGGGTGATTGGCCATGATCCATGGAGAATTTGATTAGATTTTGTGAGTGATTGTGTCAAAGGTCAAGGTAAGAAAAATGTCAAAAACGTCTTTTGCTATATTGTGGTAAATTTTATGTTATTTGCATGAAACTATTGTCAAAATGTACATAATTCAATTGCTGATGGAGTACCTGCATAAGTACGATGTGTTTTCCCATGGCAGGCAGGCGCCAAGTGAGCGTGCCGGTTGCAGAGAGCAACGGTGAAGAGTCTGTACCTTATGACCCAATAAACCACATGCCTCCACCACCGTGTATCTCTTGTCCCACCTTGACATCCAATATGACGCAGTGATTCTCATGGACCTCCGTGACCCTCACCATGCCCTTCCAGCGCCGCTCAGCGCAGTCCACCCCAAGGGCCACACGCCCCGTCGTCCCCCGTGGGCTCGTCCCTGCCCTGCAAGAAGCCAGGCAGGCCATGGTGGCACAGCAACAAATGATCAATGCCCTCCGCGACCGGATTACGACACATGGTACCCCTGCACCTCGTGTCCCTGCGTCTGCAGCCCCGTAGAAGTGTGAAATTGAGTTGAAGCCCGCCGTATTCAGGTCCTGGAGGAAGCCGATGGAATGCTGGATCGAATTGTGCAGACTACCGCCCCACGAGGTCGTCCACCACATCAGGCTATACTGCACGCCCCCTCTGCAACGAGCGCTGGACGCCAGATTCACCTCACAGGAATGGAGTAACCTCACCGCTATGGAAGCCATGGATTTTATTCGTGATATTGTGTTACGCTGTACAAACCGTGTTGTGTTATGGTCAGAGTTTTTCAATGCAATACAAGGCCCAGGAGAAAGTGTTAGTGATTATTTTTTAAAGTGTTCCCAAAAGGCCACCAATTGCAATTTCCAGTGCCCTCAGTGTCAGTTAATGGTGGGCCTAAGTGATGAGGCTGTGCGTCGTCATGTGTACCAATGTAGCAACGACATCAATAGTGTTAGTGCCCTTAGGGCCAGGTGCTGTGCTTACGAGGCGGCCCGCGTCGACACCCTGCGCGCCAATGCAATTGGAGGGAAACTGCTTGCGTGGCTGGCAGCGAAACACCCGAGGCCGATCATCCGAATGCAACCGTCGCTGGCACAGGTAGGGGTCCCCCACCTCCTCTCTGCGGGAACTGCGGCGGCCCACGCCTCTGGCAGAGCCTCATGCCCCGCTAAGTCCGCCGTATGCAACGGGTGCCGCAAGCAGGGCCACTACTACAAATTCTGCAGAAAATCACATGCAAAATCAACAGGATCCCCGACAGACGTGTCTATTGCTGTGTCTTGCGCTGTGCTTGTTGCGGGTGCCAACCTCGCCCGCCACCATGTAGTGGAGGTGACAGTCGTCCACACTGACACAGGAACTCGAGTGCCTGTCGCCACCGTGGCGGACACTGGTGCCCAAGTATGTGTGGCGGGCCCCTCCCTGCTGTCGCACCTCCAAGTCCGCCCAGCAGCTCTTATACCCGGTGCCAGCTTGCGGGATGTGGCAAACCTCCCCCTGAAGTGCCTTGGATCTGCCGTGTGCTATGTCACCTTACATGGCCGCACCACGGAGCAGGACGTGTACTTCGTGCAGTCGGAAAAGCACCTCTTCCTGTTGCTGGACGCCCGCAGAGACTTGACGCTGGTACCCAAGGAGTTCCCTCACCCCTCCTCCGTGGTGGCACACGTGAGCGTATTCGATGGCACGGCCAGACGGGCTGCGCAGGTACCACCCCGACCCGCCGAGGTGCCCCTGCGGCCCCAGGAGGAACATGCGGCCAGGTTGGAAGCCTGGCTCCTGCAACATTTCGCCACGACGACATTTAACACAGCCAGGAAGCCACTGCCAGTGATGCAGAGGGAACCGCACCACATCCACCTGCTCCCAGGAGCCACGCCTTACGCATGCCACACCCCAGCATCGGTGCCAAAACACTGGGAAGAGGAAGTTAAGGCCCAGCTCAAAGAGGATGTCGCCTGTGGCGTCATAGAACCGGTACCTGCCGGGTAGCCGACCAAATGGTGCGCCCGTATGGTGGTCGTCGCCAAGAAGTCAAGACAGCCATGCCGTATAGTCGACTACCTGCGCCTCTACTCATCCTGCCTGCGGGAGACACACCAGAACCCCGCCCCATTCGACATGGTGTCCGGGGTACCTAAGCACACATTCAAGACCGCGGCGGATGCGTACTGGGGATACCACCAGGTGGAGCTAGACGAAGAAAGTCATGACCTAACCATATTCATTACCCCCTGGGGGAGATTTCGTTACCGTTGTACCCCATAGGGCACTGCTCTGCCGGCGATGCGTATACTCGATGATTCGACGACGCCATCCAGGACATCCAGAGGAAATATAAGTGCGTAGACGACACCCTGCACTACAACGACAGCATCGAAGGGGCTTTCTGGCACGCCTACAACTTCCTCGAAACATGCGCAGCTAAGGGTGTCACCCTGAAGCTGGAGAAATTCCAGTTTGCAAGAAGAGAAGTGGACTTTGTGGGCTTCAACTTGGGCTGGGAGGCCTACAAGCCAACAGAGGAACGTTTGGCGGCCATCAAGAACTTCCCGATGCCCCGTCAGCCCTCTATCACTGACATAAGGGCGTACTATGGATTCGTCAACCAGCGGGAGCCCTTCCTCGCAACAGTCCCTATCACGAACCCATTCAGGGAGCTCCTCAAGAAACCAACTGGGAAGTTAGTGTACTGGGATGAGGCACTCCACACCAAATTCCATCACGCACAGGACATGATCTGCCAATTAGCAAAGGACGGGTTGGCCTACTACGACACGAGCCGCCCCACAGCATTGATCACCGACTGGAGCAAAGACGGCTTATGGTTTGTAATCCTTCAGCAGTATTGTGCATGCAGCTCCGCCACCACGTCCTTTTGCTGCACGGGCGGGTGGCGCTTGGCACTATGCGGCAGCCGCCATCTCACCGCCTCCGAAGCTGGCTACGCTGCCATGGAGGGGAGGCTCTCACGGTAGCCTGGTGTCTCCAGAAGGCGAGGCTGTTCTTGTTGCGGTGCCTCAACCTCACCTTTGTGACGGACCACCGCCCGCTAACCAAGTTGCTGGGGGATCGGTCCCTTACAGAAATCTCCAACCCCCGTCCCTGCAGTACTGATTCAGGGTCAAGTATCTGCCGGGGAAGCGTAACAGTGCGGCAGACATCCTGTCACGATACCCTGCCTTGAAAGCTGTTCCCAGCGCCCACGACGTGGACCTCAATGAAGACCTCACCGAAGCCATAGCGGCCGCTTCTTGGCAGCAGTAGAGCACGACAGCTGCGTCGTGAACGAGGCGAGTGTCAGGCACGCCGCTGTCAGCGACCCCGTGTATCAGCTGCTCATGGCCAGGGTCTTGGCCGGGAACTGGGCCGACAGGAAGTCCCAGGAAGTTGCATGCCTTAGGACCGTCTACAGTGTCAGGGAGAGGCTGGCCGTTATCCAAGACTTAGTGATATACACATTCGAACAGGGCAACGTCCGCCTAGTTATCCCGGAGCCTCTCCGTCAGCAGGTAGCTGCCAACCTACACGCGGGGCACCAAGGCCTGGACTCGATGCAACGACGAGCGCGCCAGACAGTGTACTGGCCTAGACTCGAGGGGGACCTGCAGTATCACCGATCCTCGTGCGAAGAATGCGACGTACACGCACCATCCCAGGCCGCGGAGGAACTCTATCACCACGCCGCCCCCAGAGTACCCCTTCCAGATGACGGTAGCGGATATGTTTCAGCACGACGGACACTCGTACATGGCCTATGCAGACAGGCTCACAGGTTTGCTGGAGCTGGCCCACTTCCCCCATGGCACCTCCTCCTCTCACATGAAGACCCAGCTACGTCGCTACTTCGCCAGGTGGGGGTCCCCGGAGCAAATCTCCACGGATGGTGGCACCAATCTGGCAAGCGAGGATATGGGGGAATTTTTTAAGTTATGGGGCGTGTCCGTGCGGTTATCATCTGCCCAGTACCCGCAGTCCAATGGCAGGGCAAAGGCTGCAGTCAAAGTCGGGAAGCGGATAATAATGGCCAACACGGGCAGCGGCGGCAGCCTCGACACGGGCAAGTCCTCCATGGCTATGTTGCAGTACCTTAACACCCCCCTCCGCGGAATAAATAAGTCACCCGCCCAGATGGCAGCGGGCAGTACACTGGAGGGCAACCCTCCGGCAAAGAGAACGTCAGATTGCTGATAATGGTGCTGTCCTCACCAAGAACAGAACCTCCAGAAAGCTTCCAGTTATCAACCCGGGCTCCCAAGTGCGAGTGCAAAATCAGGCGACTAAGCTGTGGGACCGTACCGGTACCTTGGCGGAAACGTTCCCATTCTGACAATACCTAGTCAGACTGAACGGGAGAGGGCGCCTCTCCCTCCGTAACAGGAGGCACCTGCGACTCACATCATCGGGGCCTCAGCCAGGGCGGGCCACACCTGCTACGCATCCAGCTCTGCCTACGCCCGAGCAGCCACCAGTCAGTCACCCTACGCCCAGCCCACAAACAGTACGGGAGCCATGCCCATCACGGCGCACCAGAAGGCCAGCGAGGATGAATGACTACATGACATCGTTAACTGTCATATACCTTCTTTTGTGTAATCACGTACATTACAGCAGCATCTCTTTATATTTTTATTGTATCTGCTCCTCATATTATTTTACGAACATGTGTTACCTACACACAGCATTTTACACTATCGACACCTATGTATCTGTCTCCTTATTCTTGCACATGCATCCAATTTAATCCATGCATATCCATGTATTATTTTTTATCATTGCCTCTCCATGTATACCCATGTATTAATCTCGGGGAGGTGGGGGGGGGGGCGATGATGGAGTACCTGCATAAGTACGATATGTTTTCCCATGGCGGGCAGGCACCAAGTGAGTGTGCCGGTTGCAAAGAGCAACGGTGAAGAGTCTGTACCTTAGGACGCAGTAAACCACATGCCCCCACCACCGTGTATCTCTTGTTCCCACCTTAACATCCAATAATTGCCTATATTGAGATTTATGGGTAATTGGATCTAAGAGCAAGGTCAAGATAAAAAACGTGTTTTTGCAATACTGTGGTCAATTTCAATCCAATTTGCATGAAATTATTGCCTAAATGTGCACAATTCAATTGCCTATCCTGTGATATACAACATGATCAAGGCCAATGCCACGAAAAGGTCAAAAACGTATTTTTGCTATATCGTGGCCAAATCACAAGAAATTTGGTGGGATGATTGGTCATGATCCAAGGCCAAATTGATTATATTTATGGAGTGATTGGATTAAAGGTAAATACCACGAAA